>NC_053026.1:292429370-292676714 GCF_003073215.2 Triticum urartu | reverse complement strand
CTTTATTTAAACCCCCCCGGGCCAGTGCTCCTCTGAGTGTTGGTCCAAATAGAGCCACTTGCAGCGCCACCTCGGGGAAACTTGAGGGTTGGTTTTAGTTGTACGTAGTGTTCATCTGAGTGTGCCCTGAGAACGAGATATGTGCAGCTCCTATCGGGATTTGTCGGCACATTCGGGCGGTGTTGCTAGACTTGCTTTACCATTGTCGAGGATGTCTTGTAACCGGGATGCCAAGTCTGATCGGATTGTCTTGGGAGAAGGAATATCCTTCGTTGACCGTGAGAGCTTGTGATGGGCTAAGTTGGGACTCCCCTGCAGGGATTTGAACTTTCGAAAGTCGTGTCTGCGGTTATGGGCAAATGGGAATTTGTTAATGCCCGGTTGTAGATAACCTGAAACTTAACTTAATTAAAATGCACCAACCGCGTGTGTAACCATGATGGTCTCTTCTCGGCGGAGTCCGGGAAGTGAACACGGTGTTGGAGTAATGCTTGACGTAGGTTGTTCTAGGATCACTTCTTGATCATAGTTGTTCGACCGTGCTTTTGCCTTCTCTTCTCGCTCTCTTTTGTGAATAGGTTAGCCACCATATATGCTAGTCGCTTGCTGCAGCTCCACATCATACATTTGCCTTACCTATAAGCTTAAATAGTCTTGATCGCGAGGGTGTGAGATTGCTGAGTCCCCGTGACTCACAGATTCCTTCCAAAACCAGATGCAGGCACCGATGATACCGTTCCAGATGATGCGCTTGAGCTCAAGTGGGAGTTCGATGAAGACTCTCGTCGTTACTATGTGTCTTTCCTAGATGATCAGTAGTGGTGCCCAGTTGGGGCGATCGGGGACTTTGTCGCATTTGGGGGTTGATCTTTATTTTGGTACCGTAGTCGGACCCTGAGTGTATTGGATGAATGTAATGACTTATTTATGTATTTGTGTGACGTGGCGAGTGTAAGCCAACTATGTACCTTTCCCCTTTATTTATTTACATGGGTTGTTGTGAAGATTACCTCACTTGCGACATTGCTTTCAATGCGGTTATGCCTCTAAGTCGTGCTTCGACACGTAGGAGATATAGTCGCATCGAGGGCGTTACAAGTTGGTAATCGGAGCCTTCCCCGACCTTAGGAGCCCCCTGCTTGATCGAATCGCTAGCGTTGTTGAGTCTAGAAAAATGTTTTGAGTCATTTTGGATTTTATATATCGGAGAGTTAGGAATTCTTTTTACTCCTCAGTCCCTTCGTCGCTCTGGTAAGGCATCCTGACGTAGAGTTTTGACTCTTCTCTTCTCAAATTTCACTAAAAAAATTTAGGATCACTTGGGTATCTTGGAATCATTCCAGTGGTTTTGTGACAAGAACATTGTTCTTGGTGCCTCCTGTCATTTAGGGGTTGTGGCAGTGTCCCGGGGAGTTGAGCTCTGAGGTGTTGTCATCACAATTTTATCGTTGAGATTCTGGAATACCTGAGTTTCGCCGACATCGAAAATCTCTTTTATGCAGTTGTTGGTGAGATAACCTCGACGCCACCCAGTACTGGGGCAGGAGTTCGGGAGTATTGCCATAACTTGTATAACGGATGCTTTTCGAAGGTTGAGGTAAATGATTTCTGAAGGTTTCTTGGTTATGTGTTGAAGGATGGATACAGCTGGATGTAGGATTTGCTAGCTTTGGGTGAGATATTATGCTTCCCCTATATCCCCAACACCTGATTGCATAACCTGAAAGGTTCGGGAGTTTAATAGGTGGGAATTCTTGTAGCTCTAGTTCTTCTTCCGCGGATATTTGGTTTGGGATTGGGTAATCCTCACCAAGTATTTGTTCTTGTCCGTACCTTGTTGTTTTTCTTCTACATCTATTCAAGTGGCTTCTCAATTTATGGAAATGTGACCATTTCAATTGGAATGCATTCGTTCATTTTGTTTGGATGTGAAGTCTATAAGTTGCAATTTCAATCCGTTTGATTTAGCTTGAATATATGTCTGTCAAGATGCTAACGGATGTCACCCACTTCAGGATGGCTCATGCTAAAGGCAACAATCAGAATCAGGATCCGCCACCACCACCTCCACCTCCGGAGGCATGGCAAGCTGTGATGGATGCTACCAATGCAAACACGCAGCTGATCATGCAAATTCTTCAAGAGCGCAACCAAGGGAATCATGGCCATGGCAACAATCAGAATCAGTTTGCTACACTCAAGCAGTTCCTTGCTAACCAGCCAAAGACCTTCAGCAACTGTGTCGAGGCCTCAGACGCTGATGATTGGCTCGTGGACATATGCAAGCATTTCAAGTGTAGTAACGTCAGGCCTGAGGACTTTGTCAAGTTTGCATCCTTCCAACTCAAAGACCAAGCTGCAGAATGGTTTCAGCAATACAAAGATTCCAGAGGAGGCCGTGTGATTACCTGGGATGAATTCCGTCAAGACTTCAAAGCTCATCACATTACTCAGAGTGTTGTTGAGAGCAAGCGTGAGGAATTCCGCAACCTGAAGCAAGGCTCTTTGTCTGTTTACCAGTACAACATCATGTTTCAGAAGCTCGCCCGTTTTGCTAAGCAAGACGTCCCTGATGAGAAGAGCATGATATACCAGTTCAGAGGTGGTCTCAGAGAAGAACTCCAGCTAGCTCTCGTCCTTTTTGAGCCCAAGAAGTACGATGAGTTTTACAACATGGCAATGAAGCAAGAGGCTGCCCAACTGAAGTGTGATGCTTCCAAGAAGCGAGTCAGAGATGCAACTCCTTCTTCCTCAACTCAAGTGGCCAAGCAGCAAAAGTATTGGCTACCTCCTCCTCCGTTCCGTCAGCCTTATCAGCAGAAGAGCAAAGGTGGCAATGGATCTTCCCCCCCCCCCAACCCAGGCTTTTAGAACAAGACTTCGTCTCAAGCTCCAAGATCAAGTGCTCCGTATCACCGTCCGCTTTCAGAGGTCACGTGCAACAAGTGCCAACAGAAGGGTCACTATGCCAACAAATGCTTCAATCAGAGGCGTCTTCCTCCTCCTCCTGTGAGATCTGCAAGTACAGTTGTGGTCAAGCATAACCCCAAGCACGCCAAGGTCAACTTGATGAATGCAGCTCAGGCAGAGGACTCGTCAGATGTCATCATGGGTAACCTTCCTGTTAACGATATTCCTGCAAGAGTTCTTTTTGACACTCGTGCATCGCATTGTTTCATCTCGAGACCTTTTGCATCTAAGCATGATTTTGTTAATCAAGTGTTGCCGAAACCTTTGGCTATTGTCTCTCCGGCCCGCCAAATGACTTCTCGAGTATGCGTTCCGGATGTTTCAATCACATTGGGTGACTATAAGTTCTTGTCTTCTCCTAATGTTCTTGGTAACTCAGATATTGATCTTATTCTTGGAATGGACTGGCTTTCTAAGCACAAGGCTCATCTTGATTGTGCTGCCAGGCAGATTCAATTGACTCATTCGTCTGAGGATGTAATTGTCTTTGCCGCTCATGATGATACCATCCGTCTGTTTTCTCTCAATGAGAAGGGCGAGCTGGATGCCATCTCTCAAATTCCAGTCGTTTGCGAATATCAAGACGTCTTTCCAGAAGAGCTTCCAGGAATTCCTCCGCATTGGCCAGTTGAATTCGTCATCAATCTTGAGCCTGGCACGGAACCTGTTTGCAAACGTCCTTACAAGCTTGGACCTGAAGAGTTGAAGGAGCTGAAAAAGCAACTCGATATTCAAGAGTGAATGGGTCTCATCCAACCAAGTTCTTCTCCATGGGGTTGTGGTGTTCTTTTTGTCAAGAAGAAGGATGGAACGGACCGACTTTGTGTCGACTACCGTCCATTGAACAAGAAGACCATAAAGAACAAGTACCCACTTCCCAACATCAATGAGCTGTTTGAACAACTCAAAGGTGCTCAAGTATTCTCCAAGCTTGATCTCCGTATGGGCTATCATCAGATTCGCATTCGTGAACAAGATATCCCCAAGACAGCTTTCAAAACAAGCTATGGTTCATATGAATACACTGTCATGTCTTTCAGCCTCGTCAACGCTCCGCCAGCATTCTCTCGCATGATGAATTTCATCTTCAACGCCTACACAAATGACTTCGTCTTGGTCTACCTCGATGACATTTTGGTCTTTTCCAAGAACAAGGAAGATCATGCCAAGCACTTGTGTTTGGTGCTGGATAAGCTCAGAGAACATCAGTTCTATGCCAAGTTTTCAAAGTGCGAGTTTTGGCTCGATGAGGTTCTCTACCTTGGGCATATCATCTCTGCCAAGGGCATTGCTGTGAATCCTAAGAAGGTGTCTGCAATTGTGACTTGGGAACCACCTCAGAACGTGAAGCAACTCCGCAGCTTCCTTGGTCTCGCAAGCTATTGTCGAAGGTTCGTTGAGAACTTTTCAAAGATCGTGAAGCCTCTTTCCAACCTTCTTCAGAAGCACGTCAAGTGCGTTTGGTCTCCTGAATGTGACATCGCTTTCAACACCTTGAAAGAGAAGTTAGTCACTGCTCCAGTTCTGACTCCTCCTGATGAATCCAAACCGTTTGAGGTCTTCTGTGATGCCTCTCTTCAAGGTCTTGGTGCAGTGTTGATGCAAGAGAAGAAAGTTGTGGCCTATACTTCTCGCCAGTTGAAGTCCAATGAAAAGAACTACCCCACTCATGACCTCGAGTTGGCGGCAGTTGTGCATGCTCTTTTGACTTGGAGACATCTCTTATTGGGAAGAAAAGTGGACATCTTCACTGACCACAAGAGTCTCAAGTACATCTTCACTCAGCCTAATCTCAACCTCAGGCAGACTCGTTGGGTCGAAATGATTCAAGAGTATAATCCAAGTATCGAATATACTCCAGGCAAGGCCAATGTAATTGCTGACGCTTTGAGAAGGAAGGCTTACCGCAACAGTTTGATTCTCAAGCCTTACCAACCCGAGCTTTGTGAAGCTTTCCGCACACTCAATCTGCAAGTTGTTCCTCAAGGATTTCTGGCCAACCTTCAAGTCTCTCCTATTTTGGAAGATAAGATTCGCGAGGCTCAACTTCTTGATGCTATGGTGAAGAAGGTGAAGATTGGGATTGCCAAGAGTCAACCCAAGTACAAGTGCTATCGTCTTGATGACAAGGATACTCTATTCTTCGAGGATCGCATTGTTGTGCCTAAAGGTGACCTTCGTAAAGTCATTATGAACAAGGCTCACAATTCACTCCTCTCTATCCACCCTGGAAGTACAAAGATGTACCATGACCTCAAGCAATCGTATTGGTGGACTTGAATGAAGCGCGAAATTGCTCAGTTCGTGAATGAATGTGATGTCTGCAGAAGAGTGAAGGTAGAACACCAACGGCCAGCTGGTCTCCTCCAACCTCTTGCCATTCCAGAATGGAAGTTTGACCATATTGAGATGGACTTCGTGACTGGATTTCCAAAGTCCAAGTGTGGCAATGATGCTATCTTCGTTGTCATCGACAAACTCACTAAAGTGGCTCATTTCCTTCCTATCAAGGAGTCTATCACAGCAGCTCAATTGGCAGAGCTATATACCTCCCGGATTGTCTCTCTGCACGGCATTTCGCAGTTGATATCTTCAGATCGTGGCAGCATCTTCACCTCCAAGTTTTGGGATTCTTTTTAGAAGGCCATGGGCACCAACATCCGTTTCAGCACAGCTTTTCATCCCCAAACTAGTGGCCAAGTCGAGCGTGTCAATCAGATTCTTGAGATATGCTCAGGGCTTGCGTCATCTCCTTCGATATGAAGTGGGAAGATTGTCTTCCATATGCCGAGTTCTCCTACAACAACAGCTTTCAAGCGAGTTCGGGCAAGGCCCCATTTGAAATTCTCTATGGCAGGAAGTGTCGTACTCCTCTTAACTGGTCAGAGACTGGTGAACGTCAACTTCTTGGAAATGACTTGATCACAGAGGCAGAAGAGATGTGCAAAGTCATTCGTGATAACCTCAAAGCCGCGCAATTGCGCGAGAAAAGTTTCTATGATAGCAAACATCGTGATTTGGTTTTCGAGATCGGAGACCATGTTTACCTCCGCGTCTCTCCAATGAAAGGTACTCGTAGCTTCAGTATCAAAGGGAAGCTTGCCCCTAGATACGTGGGTCCTTTCAAGATCTTAGGCAAGAGAGGCGATCTCGCCTATCAACTTGAGCTTCCCTCCAACTTCACAAACGTGCACGACGTGTTCCATGTATCTCAACTCCGCAAGTGCTTCAAGACTCCTGACCGCACCGTCAACTTCGAATACATTGATCTCCAAGAAGACCTTTCGTATCATGAGCACCCAGTTGCTATTCTTGAAGAAACTGAGCGCAAGACTCGCAACAAGTCAATTAAATTCCTCAAAGTCAAGTGGTCACATCATTCCGACCATGAAGCCACCTGGGAACGCGAGGATCACCTCCGTTTTGAGTACCCGGAGTTTTTCCAGTCCTAGATCTCGGGACGAGATCCTTTCGTAGTGGTGGAGTGTTGTAACACCCCGGATGTAATTTACCTTATTTGTACTCCAACTCTTGCCGTTCTCGGCCCTAAGTTATTTTATTTCCTCGTTGTTGGGTTTTTGTCTCCGTGTGTTTTTTCTTTGTCATGCTCTCTTATCATGCCATCATGTGCATTGCATTTGCATACGTGTTTGTCTCATGCATCCGAGCATTTTCCCCATTGTCCGTTTTGCATTCCGGCGCTCCTATGTCCTTCGGTGGTCCTTTCTACCTCTTTTCATGTGCGGGCGTTAAAAATTTCCAGATTGGACCGAGACTTGTCATGCGGCCTTGGTTTACTACCGGTAGACCGCCTGTCAAGTTTCGTACCATTTGGACTTCGTTTGATACTCCAACGGTTAACCGAGGGACCGAAAAGGCCTCATGTGTGTTGCAGCCCAACACCCCTCCAAAGTGGCCCAAAACCCACCAAAAACCCCTCCATCGTCTAGAGCGTTCGATGACAATCGCGTGGCCGAAAACCGCACTCCATTTGGAGCTTCCTAGCTCCCTCTACCTCTATATATAGATCCCTTCCCTGAAATCCGGACGAAACCCTAGCCTTTTTCGTCCCCGCCGCCGCTGGACAAAATCCCACCGATCGGACGTGTCCGCCCACCGCCGCCGACCAATCCGCCGACGCCACCTGTCCTGGGCGGGACCGCATCGCCGCCTCATCCCCGCGGCCCGCCGCAGCCCGCGCGGGGCCCTCCCCGGCCCGAAGCGGAGCACCGCCCGCGCTCGTGTCTTCTCTCCGTCCGGCGCCGCTCCCTCCGCCGCGCCACCGCACGCCATCACCGCCGGCGCGCTTCGCCGCCCCGACGCCCTCTAGTGCTCTGGCCGCCGCCTCCTCGACCCGCCTGCGCCGGAGAAGCTCGCCGCGGCTCGCTCTCCGCCGTCCGGCCCCTCTCCACCGACCTCCTCGCCTCCCCGCAACACGTCCCAGCCGCCTCAACCTCAAACTCCAGCGACCTCGAGGGTTCCAGCGAACCTCGGTTCACGTGAAGCTACAGTAGCTTCAGATCCAGATCCAAACACGGTTGACTTCTCCCCGAAACCCTAGAATTTTATGCATACTTTGACATGTCATAACTCTGCATCAGTAGCTCCGATTCGTGCGTGTAGCATATCAAAATGTTCGTCTCGACGAGTACATCATTTCATCTCATTGCATCATTTTCATTTGAGCTCATCTTAATGCCCGAAATGCTGTTGGAAGAGGGCTATGTGAGGAATATTTCAGATCTGTTTAAGCAATTGGCCTTTTGTCATTTTTGCCATGATTAATGTGTGCATGCTATGATCCTGAGCTCTACATGTGTTTTGTAGAATGCCATGCCATCTTTACAGAGGTGTATGCCATGTATTTTTGTGATCTTTTTGGTGACTAGCACAAGCATGCAAAGTAGCTTACTCAATGATGCTGATTTCAGGGACTTAGAATTTCACTAAGTCCTTGCCCTGTCATTATTTTTATGCCATATGTTCATGTTGTTTCCTAGTGATCCGTGCCTATTTTGAGCATGATCAGTAAGGATGTTTTGTATATATTGTGGTGCTCTATCCATCCATGTCTTTTTTTGCAATTATGGAGCATCCTAGCTTGAGTCAATCGAGCTCTACTTTTGCTATAAAATTGTTCCTGGTAGATTGTTGACATGTTTAACAATTTTGCCAAGCTTGTTGCTATTGATCCGTGCATGCTATGATGTTGTTCTTGCCATGTATAGCTTCTATGCCATGTCTTCTTGATGGGTGTATGCTTAGTTTGTCATGAAATGCCTTGTAGTGAGTGCATCGAGCTCGTAAACATGCCTACTTGTTAACTGTTTTGCATGCTCCAGTTTTTCACCAAGTCTGAATCTGTTTATGTTTTGCTATGTTCACATGCTTGCAATTATATTTTCTGATCCCTTTTGGCTCAAGGTCACTAAGGGACTTTTGTTATATGCTTAGAGTAGCTTCATGCCATGCCTTTCTTTGCCATGACATGTTCCTGTGGCATGTAGTTTTCATGCTCTAAAGATTGCTTCATGATGATAAATTCCAGACTTGTGTTAATTTCACTAAGTCTGAAACCTGTTATCATTTGCACTTTTGCCATGCTTGTTTGAACATGTGAATGGAAGAATTAGCCGTAGCTCAGTGTTCATCTTTTGTAAAGCTTCATGAGTGGATCCCTGCCATGTATTTTGTTGTCATGTTTGAGTGTTGTAGCATATTTATCTTGATGCATTTAGATGGCTACTTGTTGTTAATCGCAGACCGGTGCCATATTTGTTTTTCTTGCCATTACCAAACCGTGCATCCGATTCCGGTGATCTTTATATCGATTTCGACCGAAATCATCTCACCTTTCCACTGGCACTCTTGGATTTCCAGGTTGAGGCCAGGTTCAATCATTCCTTTCCAAATCTTGCATATGCATCACGTATCGCATCCTGCATATCATACCATGTTTGCATCATATTGCTTGAGCATTGCACGTGGTTGATTGTGTTCCTTTTGCTTGTTGTTCTTGTTTGGGTAGAGCCGAGAGACGAGTTCGTGAACGAGGAGCCCGTGGAGTTCTCTTATGAGGATCAAGGCAACTCTGAGAACTTTGCAGGCAAGATGACCATACTCTCGAAATCACTTCTATCTTTGCTTGCTAGATGCTCGCTCTTTTGCTATGCCTATGCTACGATACCTACCACTTGCTTATCATGCCTCCAAAATTTCCATGTCAAACCTCTAACTCACCATGTCCTAGCAAACCGTTGTTTGGCTATGTTACCACTTTGCTCAGCCCCTCTTATAGCGTTGCTAGTTGCAGGTGAAGATTCGAGATCGTTCCTTGTTAGAACTTCTTTATTGTTGGGATATCACCATATTATCTTGTTTATCTTAATGCACCTATATACTTAGTAAAGGGTGGAAGGCTCGGCCTTATGCCTGGTGTTTTGTTCCACTCTTGCCGCCCTAGTTTCCGTCATATCGGTGTTATGTTCCCGGATTTTGCGTTCCTTACACGGTTGGGTTATAATGGGAACCCTTGATAGATCGCCTTGAATAAAACTCCTCCAGCAATGCCCAACCTTGGTTTTACCATTCGCCACCTAGCATCTATTTCCCTTGGGTTTCCGGAGCCCAAGGGTCATCTTTATTTAACCCCCCCTGGGGCCAGTGCTCCTTTGAGTGTTGGTCCAAACAGAGCCACTTGCAGCGCCACCTCGGGGAAACTTGAGGTTTGGTTTTAGTTGTACATAGTGTTCATCTGAGTGTGCCCTGAGAACGAGATATGTGCATCTCCTATCGGGATTTGTCGGCACATTCGGGCGGTGTTGCTGGACTTGTTTTACCATTGTCGAGGATGTCTTGTAGCTGGGATGACGAGTCTGATCGGATTGTCTTGGGAGAAGGAATATCCTTCGTTGACCGTGAGAGCTTGTGATGGGCTAAGTTGGGACTCCCCTGCAGGGATTTGAACTTTCGAAAGTCGTGTCTGCGGTTATGGGCAAATGGGAATTTGTTAATGCCCGGTTGTAGATAACCTGAAACTTAACTTAATTAAAATGCACCAACCGCGTGTGTAACCATGATGGTCTCTTCTCGGCGGAGTCCGGGAAGTGAACACGGTGTTGGAGTAATTCTTGACATAGGTTGTTCTAGGATCACTTCTTGATCATAGTTGTTCGACCGTGCTTTTGCCTTCTCTTCTCGCTCTCTTTTGTGAATAGGTTAGCCACCATATATGCTAGTCGCTTGCTGTAGCTCCACATCATACATTTGCCTTACCTATAAGCTTAAATAGTCTTGATCGCGAGGGTGTGAGATTGCTGAGTCCCCGTGACTCACAGATTCCTTCCAAAACCAGATGCAGGCACCGATGATACCGTTCCAGATGATGCGCTTGAGCTCAAGTGGGAGTTTGATGAAGACTCTCGTCGTTACTATGTGTCTTTCCTAGATGATCAGTAGTGGTGCCCAGTTGGGGCGATCGGGGACTTTATCGCATTTGGGGTTTGATCTTTATTTTGGTACCGTAGTCGGACCCTGAGTTTATTGGATGAATGTAATGACTTATTTATGTATTTGTGTGACGTGGCGAGTGTAAGCCAACTATGTACCTTTCCCCTTTATTTATTTACATGGGTCGTTGTGGAGATTACCTCACTTGCGACATTGCTTTCAATGCGGTTATGCCTCTAAGTCATGCTTCGACACGTAGGAGATATAGCCACATCGAGGGCGTTACACGTGATGCCTATATACATGATCATGCCTAGATATTCTCATAACTATGCTCAATTCTGTCAATTGCTCAAGAGTAATTTGTTCACCCACCGTAGAATACTTACGCTCTTGAGAGAAGCCACTAGTGAAACCTATGGCCCCCGGGTCTATTCTCATCATATCAATCTCCATCACTTTAATCTTGCTTTGCTTTTTACTTTGCCTTTTACTTTTCACTTTGCATCTCTATACCAAAAATACCAAAAATATTATATCTATCAGATCTCACTCTCGTAAGTGACCGTGAAGGGATTGACAACCCCTAATCGTGTTGGTTGCGAGTAGCTATCGTTTTGTGCAGGTACGAGGGACTTGAGCGTGGCCTCCTACTGGATTGATATCTTGGTTCTCAAAAACTGAGGGAAATACTTACTCTACTCTGCTGCATCATCCCTTCCTCTTCGGGGAAATCCAACGCAAGCTCAAGAGGTAGCAAGATCTCTCTCGCATCTCCAAGGCTGAGAAGAAAAAGAAGAAGCCCGTGCACTCCTCTAGTCCTGTTCTGACTCCTGCTGTTGTTTTGAGAAACGAGAATGACGCTATTGATCTGTCTAGCGACGACGATCTTGGCGATGATGCTCTTGAGCAATTGATAAAGAGCAAGCAAGAGGCGGAAATCTTCAATGATCTTCCCCTCTTTGATGTGGAGATCATGTACAAGTTTATTGATGAGTGGTTTGACAGCCCAGACCTTAGTTTTGATGATCTTCAGCTCCTAATTGGCCTCGGCTTCTCTTTCCATGGAGCCATTGCTCCTGAGTTGGCTCTTGCACAGAAGATTGTTGAGCTGAAGCACAAGATTGATTATGAAAAGGCTCAGTTCAAGAAGCACATGGCCAAGCTCAATGTTGAAGACATTCGAAACTTCAAGGTCATGCTGCATGAGCTCAAGGAGGCGTTTCACAAGAAACGTGAAGAAGAAAGAGGTTCTCGTGAGCGCATGAAGAATGTCACTGCCAAATGTGTTCAAGGCTACAATGAAGTTGAAAAGCGCAAGGCTTTGGGGCGACCAGGCATTGACCCTAGAATGGCTGCCAAGAAGAAGAAGCCTGTTGTGTCCCAACCAAAAGCATCAAGGCAGGAAGAACCTCACATTGTCTTCCCGGCCAGTATGACAGGCTTGAAGCCTAAGGTTCCTACAGTGGCTTCGGAGCTCAAGAAAACTAGGGCAGCTGAAGCCGACTGATGATGCTCCACCGACTAAGAAGAGAAAGACAAAGAAGAGAGACTGGGCTGCTCCCCTTGTTGTCGAGCCAATCTCAGTGGCTCGTCCTGCGTCTGAACATCATGAGCGCCAGTTGATAGTTCATGAGCCTGCTTTCACAGAGGCTCCTGAAGCTGGAGACATTCCAGCTGTTGACCCCACCGCAGCTGAAGACATTGGTCATCAAGACAATGTTGAAGATGATGTAGTCCTTCCTCAGATCGAGCACAATTTGGTATCATCGCATGTTCTCACGAACAGCGAACACATCAGCATTGGTCGTCCATTGACTCCAATTGCTCAGGATGACTCATGGGCTGATCACTCTCAAGAATCCCCTCGTGATGAAGAAACATCAGTTACTCCCCCAACCCAGGTCACCACTCCCGTGATTGACGATGAAGACCTTGAGGCCCAACCAAATCCATCTCCACAGGCGTCGCCAGCGTTTCGCAGGCTTCGCAAAGGACCAAGGCCACATGTCACTTTGTCAAGTGTTCCAGAAGGAGAAGAGCGCCAATCCGTTTCACGCGAAGTCTTTCCTGAATCCTCTCCTACTGCGAACATCCCTGAATCTGAAGCCAAAGCGGCTGAAGATATTCCGGCTGCATCAGCCGATGACCAAGAAGAAGAACCAAGAGAAGAAGAACGTGTTGCTACACCCCCGTCCAACCCTGAAGTTGTTCTCGAAGAAAACATGTCCGACCCTCCAGCTCCTGAAGTGGAGGTTACCAATACTGAGGTGGCCACCAACCTCAACACTGAAGTCAATGACGTTGCCATGGCTGAAGCTAATACGGCACCTGAAGTCAATGTGGTGCCAGAAGTGAATGCACCTGAAGCCAATGCAGCACCCGAAGCAAATCTGCTGCTCGAAGACAATGCCTCTGCTCCTGTACCACCTCCCAGGCCACACACCATTGAGCAAGCATTCTATCAAGGGCTACTTACCACCGTCCACTGGCCCATTCTGGTTCCTCCACCTGCTGCCGGTCCACAATTTGAATATCATGTGGAGCACAGGCCTCAGGTCAAGAAGCCAAAGCCGAGGCTACCACGGTTTCCAAGTACTGCAACCTCACCAGGATCGTTTAATCTGAATGGCTTCAAGGCACACAACACATTCTTTGACAGTGACAAGAACCCCTACACAAGGCCAAGAATCTCCTCAGATCGGTTCTGGAGTTATCAGCAGCGCAGCTACTATTCTTGCATCGTATACAATCAGGGGCGCATTTTCCCTCATATGCGTCTAGACTATGAAGCCATTGCTGGATTGCCTTGCCTTGAAGAAGCTCTTGACTGCTTCCGTGATGCGGGTCTGCTCAATTTTGTGACTGACAAGGAACATTGGAATGTAGAACTTCTGCTTCAATTCTATGCTACCCTCCACATTCATGGATACAACAGGGATCCGAAGACTTGAATCCTTGAGTGGATGACGGGCGATGTACATCATGAAGCTAAATCCCAAGACATCATTGAGCTCAAAGCCCTGCCCACTCCTGGCGAATATTATGAACCAGGTTGTCAGCAACACCAGAATGCTTTGGAGAGCATTTTTCAGAAGCCAGAGCCTAACATGAGCCAAATGCTGAGCATGATGAAGCCTCTACCACGCGACGCTGAATACCCAACAGAATTCTTTGTTGAAGACCTAGAGTATCTGCCCCGCACCATCTATCATATCATCAGGCGAACTCTATGGCCTGTCAAAGGACATTCATCTATAGCGAAGCTTGAAGGAGCAATGAAGACTTTGGTTTGCTATATCTTCAATGGCATCAGCTTCAATGCTTAAGACTTTTTCATCGGGCAGTTGGCTGCATCTGGCTCCGACATCTTTGGTCTGAAGTTCTATGCTCCATGGGTAATGCGCCTCATCAAGCTTCACTCTGCTATCAACTATCAGCCGTCTGCGCGCAATCACCTTATATTCTTGCCAGAGGTTGATCTGTCTGTCGAAGCCATTTACCTAGAGCCTGCAAAGGAGCCAATTTATCTTCACAATGTCGATCATCAAAGCTTCACCCAGCCCATTGAAGGAGTTCTGGCCGTTTCTCGTGTTTATCCCTTGGCTGGCAATAGATGTGCCCCTCGCACCCAAACTGAAGCCACTGCAAGTACCATCGCTCAAAGGCCTCGGAAGCGATCTCGTGTTCTCAATGACCGAGAGCTTCTCGTCGCTCTACATCAAAAACAGGATAAGCATCATGACTGGCTTAAGCGTCGGATGCAAAGCCTCTTGGTGGACGTCAATCGCATTCGCAATCTTGCCACCAAGAATTCCTTTGTTACACATGAAACCTGTCGGAGGTCTTGGAAGAGTTTGACATTGCTCAGTGCTGAAGCTGATCTTCAAGACGATGGCTTCATAGAGAGATTCAAGTTTGACTCAACTCCTCCAAGAAATGCTCACTTGCGTTGGACTCCCTCACTTGAAGACTCTGACTATTCTTCCTCGGCTGCAACAGTCAATGCCAGAGTCATAGATGATCAAGATGATGCTACCTCTCCACCTCCAACTTCAGCGCGTGTCGACACTACACCAAGTTCTTCTGCACCACCGAACCTCAACGACGACCCTGCTACTTCGCCTACTCCTCATGGGAATGAGTAGAAGCTCTATGTCTTCAACCCTTTTTGGTCATTACTGGCAAAAGGGGGAGAAGCATATGAGTTGATAGTCTTCAAGCGGATCCATATGGGTGGTTGCTATACTTTTGCTACATTTGCCAAGTGCTTACAACTCTCGCTTTTGATACATTTGGTTCGTTTTGAGTTGTAACACTTAAACTTGATGGTCGTCTGCTACCTTTTCGACACTATGTGATGCGATGATAAATTCCGCATGTGTGATGATAAATTCCACACAAAGTCATTTTGCAGACATCCATTTTTCATTATGCATGTCATTATCTTCGTTATATCCTTTCATGCATGATGGACTGTCTTCATAAGTAGAACAGGAGCTCCGCAAGTACAACCTGTCATGTGCATTTGCATTCAAAAGCAAAATACTTATATGCACATCTTCAGGGGGAGCCTTTCTGCTACTTACGAAGACAATACCTAAATCCTTTACAATTTCACATACTTTTATCCCCGTTGAAAACTTCAACCAGTTTGTCATCAATCACCAAAAAGGGGGAGATTGTAAGTGCATCTAGTGCCACCCCTAGTTGGTTTTGGAGTATTGATGACAAACCTGGTTGAGGGACTAATGTGTTTGTGAGAATTGCAGGATAACACAGGTAGTAGTCCCTCATTGATTCGGTTTTCCTACCGGAGATGACCCCTAAAAATGTATGAAGACATTAAAGACAAAGGTGGTATGTGAAGATATTCACATTGAAGACTATGACAAGAGAAGACATCACGTGAAGACTATGGAGCGGGAAGACGTAGTTGTTTCGTTGTTTCCTTTTCTTCTTTGTTGAGTCATAGGAACCACCGTACTGTTAAGTGGGGTCCCAGTGAACAAAGTCAGAGTGACTGAAGTGATGCTTAACCAAAATCCTATGTCTTCGAGCGAAGACAATGAGAGCAAATATTATCAAGAGCTGGATGAGTCAGCTTTACTTGTAGCCCAAGTAAAGTTGCCGCGTGTGTTTGAAATCTGACCGTTGGAACACGTGTCAGTTCCTTAGTGACCTAGGGTCATTTCAGAAAAATCAGGTCGGGTTGCCTAGTGGCTATAAATAGCCCACTCCCTACACCATAAATTGGATGGCTGCTCAGAGTTAGTGCACGGCTTTTGTCGTTTGAGAGCAACCCACCTCGAAGCCTTTGAGAGAGAAATCCTTGCGAGGACAAAGCCCTAAACACCCAGAGCCAAAGAGTGTTAGGCATCACTGAAGTCTTCCTGTTTGTGTGATCTGAAGACTTGTTACACTTGAGGACTGTGAATCCTCCAGCTGGTTAGGCGTCACGTTCTGAGCATCCAAGAGTCATTGTGGATCGCCGGTGAACGAAGTCTGTGAAGGTTTGGAAGTCTACCTTGAAGACTTACCAGAGTGATTGGGCGAGGACTGGGTGTCCTTAGCTCAAGGGGAATAAGGTGAATACATGGCCTTCTGAGTTAAATCTCGGCCTCCCTAATCAGACGTACAGTTGTCACAGCAACTGGAACTGGTCCAACAAATCATTGTCTTCAACGAGCAAATGGTTCTATCCTTCCCATCTCTTTATTTACAGTTGGTCCTTGTGAAGTCATTGCCTGTTTGCATTATCTATTTGTCTTCACTGTGTGACTGCTTGTTCTGATTGGCTTCATACTGTCTTCCATCCTGATCCATACTGGCTAGCTACTATTAGTCTTTGTGCTTTCAGTTCATTGAATACTTGACTATGGCTTGCCTAGTGTAGTCTACCTTCCGCTGCATGTTAATAGGTTCATTTCTATCGATTGTCTTCGAAACTTCCATGTTTTGAAGACTTTCATAAAAATCGCCTATTCACCCCCCTCTAGTCGATAACTAGCACTTTCACCTAGGGTGACACAGAACTAGCTCCAGTTCATCAATGTAATGTAGGCATGTATTCCGAAATAGTCATACGTGCTTATGGAAAAGAACTTGCATGATATCTTTTGTCCTACCCTCCCGTGGCAGCGGGGTCCTAGCGGAAACTAAGGGATATTAAGGCCTCCTTTTAATAGAGTGCCAGAACAAAGCATTAACACATGGTGAATACAAGAACTCCTCAAACTACGGTCATCACCGGTAAGTATCCCAATTATTGTCACTTCGGGGTTAACGGATCATAACACATAATAGGTGACTATAGACTTGTAAGATAGGATCAAGAACTCTCATATATTGATGAAAACATAATAGGTTCAGATCTGAAATCATGGCACTCGGCCCTAGTGACAAGCATTAAGCATAGAAAAGTCATAGCAACATCAATCTCAGAACATAGTGGATACTAGGGATCAAACCCTAACAAAACTAACTCGATTACATGATAAATCTCATCCAACCCATCACCGTCCAGCAAGCCTACAATGGAATTACTCACGCACAGCGGTGAGCATCATGAAATTGGTGATGGAGGATGGTTGATGATGACGATGGCGACGGATTCCCCTCTCCGGAGCCTCGAACGGACTCCAGATCAGCCCTCCCGAGAGAGTTTAGGGCTTGGCGGTGGCTCCGTATCGTAAAACGCGATGAATCCTTCTCCTCTGGTTTTTTCTCCCCAAAAGTGAATATATGGAGTCCATGTTGAGGTCGGTGGAGCGTCAGGGGGCCCACAAGGCAGGGGGGCAGGCGCGCCTCCACCCTCGTGGACAGGTGGGGCACCCCCTGACGTGGATCTTCCTTCCAATATTCATTATATATTCCAAATTAATGCTCCATTGATTTTCAGGTCATTCAGAGAACTTTTATTTCTGCACAAAAATAACACCATGGCAATTCTGCTGAAAACAGCGTCAGTCCGGGTTAGTTCCATTCAAATCATGCAAGTTAGAGTCCAAAACAAGGGCAAAAATGTTTGGAAAAGTAGATACGACGGAGACGTATCAGAGAGCAGGTCTCCGGAGCCTCTCATCCTTGTGATCTTGCACTGGGAAAGGGCAAAATAGGTTATTGAAAAGCGCTTCATGTGGCTGATCGCGTTTTCACCACGAGTCGTTTACCTCCAAGGCCAGGCGCTGTTGCGCGTTATATTCATCAACGTCTGCTTCGGCTGGTCTTCACCAACAACATTGCCTCTCCAACAACCACCAGTACTTCATCTGCAGTCAATCAGTATGCGTGTCTTCATATGATCCAGTCTTTTATTATACTAGCTTCATTTTGCATGGGATGTTGTAGTTTATGATGTTTTGTTCATCTATGCATGCTAAAAAATTGTGTTAATACGAAAGTCAGAGCCTCCCGACCCTCACATCGCTACACCAAGTGACTCGGGGGGAATCCCGGCCACCGCCGGCCGCCATTCCTCCCGCCCATCCCCGCGCCGCCGGCTGCCGTCGGAGGGACACCCGGGGAAGCTGTGCCAGACCCAGGGATGGCGGCGGCGGGGCTGTTCTCCCCCTCGCGCCTGCCCGTCCGCTTCGCCACTCCCCCAGATCCGTTCACTGTAGGCTCTGACGGCCTTCACTGGCGGTGGGAGCGGCCTCCCCTGGTGCTGTCTTTCCTGGCCCGCAGCTGGAGTGTTTGGTCTCCTCGGCTATGCTCCTCCTGGTGCGACCAGGCGTGCCCTCCTTGCTGCGCCCCGACCCCCACCACTCGTCCCTCTGCTCGGGTCAGCCTCTTCCGGAGGCAACCATGGAGGTGCAGGGTTGTGACCGGTTGTTGCTGCTTCTTGTAGCGCGTCGACCGTGAGTTTGGCTGCGTGCAAGACTCCTTCATCATTCATCCCTGCCCTGCAAGGGCTACTTTGGCCCGGCGGCCAAGGACCTGCGTCCATGGCCGGCCTGCGTGACTTCGGATCAGGCGCACCCTAGGAGGTGCACTATTTTCTTGCTCCTATGCCTCGCTGGCTCCTTGGCATCTCCGGACCCAACACCCTGCGGGTGCCCTTGGTTGGGCGTCCATCTAGGCACATCTTTGGCTCCGGCACGCTCCAGGAGTCGCGTCCCCTTCCAGCTCCTTTGGCCCGCTGGCGCCCCGGCTGCTCCGGTCCCGGTAGCCTGGATCTGCACTTCCTTCTAGATCCTTGCTCATTTGGGCCTCCGGCCACCGTCGCGCCCTCACTGCTTCTCATTCCGCCCAGCCACATAGCCTTGCCCTCCTTCAAAGCTCACACGTCCGGCAACAACCGGTGCCTCCTTTGGCGTTGGGCATGGCTCCCCTTACTGCAGTCGCAGTTCCGTCCTAGGCTCGACTTCCTCTTCTCTGACTCGTTCTCCAACGGCTTGGGACTGCTCTGAATTTGGCCAGAGAAAATCCCTGCATCTTGTGCTGGCAGCGAAGACATCTGTGGGGGTCGTTCCCTTCTTGGAGGCGCTGCCATGGCTGATATCTATGCCCCTCTTTGAGCATCAGGGGAAACTTTAGGTTTGGTATTGCAGATCAGATGACGATGGCGTCTTGGTGTCGTTCTTCTTCGTGAAGGCGTTGTCTTGTATTCTCGCGACGTCCTCGGTGCTGTCTTTGGAGATATTGGTTGTCTAGTTGTTGGTTGGACTGTTTCTCTGGTCGGCGAGTTTATTGTGTTTCTATGTTTGGGTCGAGCATCTCATGTCTGCCCATTTCGTGCACCATGTTCACGTCTCTTGCGTGCGTGACATGTATTGAATCATCTACTATACTCAATCTGACTTCTTCTATCAATGAAATGAAATGATATGCAAGCTTTGCCTGCAAAAAAATAATTGCTTTAATCATATAATTTATATTCCGAAATTAATCGTGACATTGCCTAATTATTCTAGCTGCGTACTTGCGACTGTGTGCCCTGGCTTGGGTGAGCGACCGGCAGAGGAGCTAGACGAGGCGGCGGTCTGGCAGCCTCGTGTCACACCTAACCAGCTGTTAGTGTGCCTAAGAGCTGGCTGGTGGGCCCAGCCAGCTGGTCGGCCAAGTTGAGGCGTGGGTGACGATAAAGGTGGCCACCTGTGGCCGTGTGAGGCATGCGTGTGTAAATCACTTCTGTATCTAAACTTCCCTCTGCAATCCCAACCCCTTCTCCAAGCTCATCCCCTTTCCTCACCTGCTCCCTCTCACCCTCTCTGGATCGCCGATCACCTCTCGGATCAGGGGCGTTACATTGGTATTCAGAGACAGAAAATTTTCTTCCCCTCGCCGCCGCTGCACCTTCTGAAGCTTGGGAGGTGGATCGGTAACATCCACCGCGCACGGTGCGAGTCCGCTCGCCGGATCTCGCCCGAAATCCGTTGCGGGGTTCGATCCCCTTTCAGGCAGGAGCAACGGCACCCTCGAAGCCCTCCATTGCGACGCGGCAAGTCCTGGAAGCCATGGAGGAAGGAAACGCCAACATCGCTAAAATGCTCGACTCCCTCCTCACCAAGCTCGGCGAGCAGACCGCTCTCCGTGACAAGCAACTCGAGGCGCAACTCTCCTTCAACAACCAAATCTCGCTGGAGTTGCGGGGTCTCTCGCGGCAGCTCGATCTGACGTAGGCCAACATCGATGCGGCCCGCAAGACCGTCGATGGCTCGGCCTCTCCGGCAGGCTGTGTCACCACGCTGGTACCACAACCACCACCGCCGCCACCGCCGTCTCCGCGCCACCAGCCCCCCCACACGGAGCCCCATCGCCCCGCCTCTGCTCACGCTCATTTGGGGGACAACCGACCACCACTCATTCCGGTTCCCCCTCTCGGTGCGCCTCTGGCTGGGGTCACCGCGCCGCCGCCCAGCCCCAGCTACCCAGAGAGCTCCTACCACAAACCCCCAAAACACGATTTCCCCCGCTTCGACGGATCCGCACCCTACCTTTGGCTGGATTGGTGCTTGGCATACTTTGATCTTTACAAGGTGGCCAACAATTTTGGGTGCCCACCGCTGCTCTTTACATCGAGGGGCAAGCAGCACATTGGCTCCAGGCGTTTCGCCAGAGTCACCCCAACCTGTCATGGGACATGTTCTCCGCCGCCGTGCTCGAAGAGTTCGGCGCGGACGAGTTCGAGCTCACTATGCACCGTCTTCTCCAACTACGGCAGACTGGCAGCGTCGCCGATTATCGCACGATGTTTGATGAACTCATGTATCACCTCTTGGTGTTGGATCCCTTCATCAACAAGTTCTTCATCACCCAGTTCTTGTTGGGCCTGAAGGACGAGCCGCGCGCCGCGGTTCGCCTACAAGCCCCGTCGAGCATCACCCGCGCGTCCGTGCTGCCGCGCATTCAGGAGGAAGAGCTGGGCACGACACGCCCACGGGTCCGACCAGTCCCTCCAGGGCGCCCTCCTCTACTAACGAACGCGGCGAAACCGCGCCAAGCGGCAGCCCCACGCACTGCCGGTGACGAATTCGCTCGGGAGCGTCAGTTGTAGGATTACAGGCGCGCCAACAACCTCTGCTTCAAGTGCGGTGACAAATACTCACGGGAACACCGCTGCATGCAGCCGACACAATTGCTCACCATCCATGTGGGAGAGCATGGAGAGGTCCTCTCCGACGACGCGATCCATGCTCTCCAGCTCTTGGACGAGCCCGCCCCACCAGATCTGGCTGCGAAGTGTTGCGTTCTGTCAGCTCAGGCGCTGGGCGGCTCTGACTCGCCAAGTACTATTCGCCTGCGCGCGCTAGTAGGAAACCAAGTCATGCTGCTCCTCCTCGACTCGGGTAGCACCCACAGCTTCGTCAACAAGAGCTTTGTCGACCACATCGGCGCGCAAACCCAACCTCTACCGCCGGTGGAAGTACGGGTCACCAATGGTGACCGCCTTACCTGCGATCGCATCGTGCCCGACCTGAAGTGGTGGATGCAGGGGCACACCTTCTCGACACCAATGCACGAGCTCGACATCGGTGCCTACGACGGCATATTGGGCATGGACTGGCTGGCGCAGCACAGCCCCATGAATTGCTACTGGCAAGACAAGTTCGTCTCATTCCTCCACGATGGCGAACAGGTCACGCTGCGCGGCGTCAAACCGAAGGCCACCGAGACCCTGACGGTGGTGGAGCCAGCCGAACTTCACAAGTTGATCGCCGACAACGAGGTTTGGGCAATGGCCATGGTGGATGCTTGCTCGCCTGTTCAAACCAAGTGCAAGTCACCAAGCCATACCCCGCTTGCAGACCTCCTCGACGAGTGCGCCGATGTCTTTGTCGCGCCCCACGGACTGCCGCCACACCATCAGTATGACCACGCCGTCACGTTGGTGGAAGGGCGATCCCGGCCAATACTCGCCCCTACCGCTACTCTCCTCTGCAGAAAGACAAGATCAAGCGGCGGGTCCGAGAAATGCTGGACTCAGGGATAATTACACACAGCGTGAGCCCCTACATGACACCTGTGTTGTTGGTCAAGAAGAAGGACGGCACCTGGAGGTTTTGCGTCGATTACCGCCGGCTCAATGACGCGACGATCAAGAACAAGTTTCCCCTGCCGATTGTGGATGAACTGCTCGATGAACTGGCGGGTGCTACGGTCTTCTCCAAGCTTGATCTGCGGTCTGGCTATCATCTGTAGGATCGAAAGTATGTCTAGAGGGGGGTGATTAGACTACTTGACCAAATAAAAATCTAGCCTTTTCCCAATTTTAGTTCTTGGCAGATTTTAGCTATCTTAGCACAAGTCAAGCAATCTCCACACAATTCAAGCAAGCATGCAAAAGAGTATATGAGCAGCGGAAAGTAAAGCATGCAACTTGCAAGAATGTAAAGGGAAGGGTTTGGAGGATTCAAACGCAATTGGAGACACGGATGTTTTTGTCGTGGTTCCGATAGGTGGTTCTATCATACATCCACGTTGATGGAGACTTCAACCCACGGAGGGTAACGGTTGCGTGAGTCCACAGAGGGCTCCACCCACGAAGGGTCCACGAAGAAGCAACCTTGTCTATTCCATCACGGCTGTCGCCCACGAAGGACTTGCCTCACTAGCGGTAGATCTTCACGAAGTAGGCGATCTCCTTGCCCTTACAAACTCTTGGTTCAACTCCACAATCTTGTCGGAGGCTCCCAAGTGACACCTAGCCAATCTAGGAGACACCACTCTCCAAGAAGTAACAAATGGTGTGTTGATGATGAACTCCTTGCTCTTGTGCTTCAAATGATAGTCTCCCCAACACTCAACTCTCTCTCACAGAATTTGGATTTGGTGGAAAGAAGATTTGAGTGGAAAGCAACTTGGGGAAGGCTAGAGATCAAGATTCATATGGTTGGAGTGGAATATCTTGACCTCAACACAAGTGTAGGTGGTTCTCTCTCAGAAAATGTGTATTGGAAGTGTAGGTATGTTCTGATGGCTCTCTCCACGAATGAAGAGTGGGTGGAGGGGTATATATAGCCTCCACACAAAATCTAACCTTTACACACAATTTGCCAAACTCGGTCGGACCGATCCAGCAAACCTAGTGACCGTTAGGATTTTCGGCGGGACTGAGATGCAACTCGGTAGGACCGATATGGTTAGGGTTAGGGCATAACGTAATCTCGGTGTGACCGATTGCACAAACTCGGTGGGACCGGTTTTGGTAATAAGCTAACTAGAGAGTTGGTCAGGTAAACTCGGTGGGACCGATTCGCTCATCTCGATGAGACCAAAATGTTACAAAAGGGAAATAGAGAGTTTACATTGCAATCTCGGTGGGACCGATTGCTCATCTTGGTAAGACCGAAACGTTACGAAGGGAAACAGAGAGATTACAATCCCATCTCGGTGAGACCGAGATCCCTATCGGTGAGACCGATTTGCCTAGGGTTTGTGGCAGTGGCTATGACATTTGAAACTCGATGGCGCCGGATAGAAAGAATCGGTGGGGCCGAGTCTGACATTTGGTTTAGGTCATATGTGGATGTGGGAAGGTAGTTGAGTATTTTGGAGCATATCACTAAGCATTTTGAGCAAGCAAGCCATTAAGCAACACCTCATCCCTCCTTGGTAGTATTGGCTTTTCCTATAGACTCAATGTAATCTTGGATCACTAAAATATAAAATGTAGAGTCTTGAGCTTCAAGCTTGAGCCAAACTTTTTGTCCTTATAATTTTGAGGGATCCACTTTCCTCATCCATGCCATGCCATTCATTGAGCTTTTCTCGAAATATTAATCTTGGAATAATGTTAGCTCAATGAGCTATATGTTGTTAGGAATTACCAAAACCACCCAGGGATAGTTGCACTTTCAATCTCCCCTTTTTGGTAATTGATGACAACATATAGATCAAAGCTTCGAAAAATGATAATAAGAGTGAAAGATATTGTCGCTTTGAGAGGTATGTGAAAAGCAAGAGCTCCCCCTAAATTTGTGCATATCTTAAGATTTGCTTTGGACTGCAAATGCACAATGAGTTAGGATCATGGGTTGCTCTTCCATGTCACATACATCTTGGTGGAGCGCTCAAAATGATAAGAATTAAA
Source organism: Triticum urartu (assembly GCF_003073215.2). Lineage (NCBI taxonomy): Eukaryota > Viridiplantae > Streptophyta > Magnoliopsida > Poales > Poaceae > Triticum > Triticum urartu. The sequence goes on along the minus strand of NC_053026.1, from coordinate 292,652,761 downwards.
TACATGCACTCATCACCAAGCAAAGTGAATGATCATATAACGATAAGTAAGATAATATCATCTAACAAGCATAAGTGTAGCTTATGATCAACGACATGATCATCAATGTCTCACAAATAATAGCATAGTATCTCAAGCAATCAAAAGACAGACAAAGTTCAACCACCAAAGCAAGAGAGAACAAAAGCAAACTCTCTCTCTCAAAGCTTATGATCTATACATTTTTCTCCCCCTTTGGCAACAAGTTACCAAAAAGTTCATAGAAAATGCATAGCACTAGAACGTCTCTCAGGCTTGGTCTTCAGGTGGTGGTGTCCAGAGAACGCCAAGGACGAAGGCTTTAGTTGATGTGGATGGAGCTGATGGAGTAGGTGCTGGAGCTGGTGGCACTGAAGCTGTAGCTGGTGCAGATGAAGTGGCTCTGGTGTCTGTTACAGGCACTGCAGTTGATCTCTGAGCTCGAGGCACTCTGGCAAATGCATCAGTGGTTGTTCTGCCCTTCCTCTCCTGCATGTCATCTTGTAGCTGCTCCACAACTGACTGAATGTCAATTACTTTGACATCTAAATCATAGAATTTTTGCTCCACGATTCTTTCCAAGCTCTCCTGGTTTTGAGTTAGGGTGGCCAGTCCCTTCTCAATCCTCAGAGTGGATGCAATCAGGTAGCCAAGCTGATCTTGCTTGCTTTTCAAAAAGTACTAAGATGCCTCCTCTTGAGTTGGCATCTTGGCAGCCTTCTCTTTCTTTGCTTTCTCCTTCTTCTCTTGAGCTTGTACTGATGATGGTTCATTCTCATTCATCACAACTTGATTGTCCTCAAAGTCAGGATAGATAGGCAAGTGTTCCTTATCCAACAAGTATGTGCCTGTGCCCATCTTTGAGTTTATCAACTCCTGGATCTGTGGGGCATATCCACAACTTCTTTTCTGGTCAGCTGCAGTCCTCTTGATAGTCTCAACTATAAGGCTCATGACCTTGAACTTCTGTGGCACATCAAATATATGTAGCAAGTTAATTGCATGGCCTCTAATCATTCTGTGATCACCAGACTTGGGCAAGAGAGTGTGCCTAAGGATCCAATTGATTGTAGGCAGCCCTGACAGCAAGTGTTTTATTGACCCAAACTGGTGAGTCCCAAGATCATCTTCAGGAATCTCCTTGTACATGTTTGCCATAGAGTTGTGATCCATCTTCTTGGCATAGACATCCAAGTCATCTTCTTCTTCCTTAGGAGCATTGATCAGATTTGCCCATTCCTCAATAGTTGAGTGGTACCTTGTACCTTCAGACATCCATACTATCCTGCCATCTGGATAGAAGTGTGTTGTGGAGTAGAATTGCATTATGAGCTCCTCATTCCACTTTGTGAGATTCTGCCCAACAAAGTCTGCAAGTCCACAAGCACTGAAGCTATCAAACACACCAGGATAGTGTTCCTCATTTTCCTTGATATACTTCCAGTCGACCCACCTCATTTCACACACTATAGGCTTCTTGTCCAACAACACTGTCTCATAGAAGTCCTGTTGTTCCTTTGTGTGGAACCTGTAATCAACAGCAGTCCTTCTCCTGGTAGCATATGGATCTGTCTCTCTCCATAGCCTCAACCCTGAGTCTCTCCTGATCTTCATGTTCTCAGCCACAGGATGAGCATCATTGTGGTCTGGAATCTTGGGTTTGAGCTTTCTCAGGACTTGTCCTTCATCATCTTCATCAGCAGCAACTTCAGGCACTGGGGCCTTGTTCTTCTCAGCAGCTGGTATACTCCTGGTATTCCTCTTAGGTGCACTCTTGGGCTTGGAGGCTGCTTTGGGTGCTTCTTTGGGCTTTGATGAAGCAGCCCCTGTCCTGATAGCATCACCCATAAGCTTCTGGGCCTTAGGTGCTGGTGCAGCAACCTCTTCCTCTTCCTCTTCCTCTTCAGAATCTCTCATGATTGAGGATCTCCCAAGCACTCTAGCAATTGTCTTTTTGATCCTCTCCTTCCTCTTCTTCCCTTCTGCAGCAGCCTCTTTGGGTTTAGATCCCAAAGGGACTTGAGTAGATGCTTTGGCCTTAGACATTGGAATTTTTTTTGCAGGAACCTTTTGCTTCGTGCCTGGCTTGGTGGCAGCAGCAGTGCTATATTCCTTCTTAACCACTTTCTTCTTGGAAGTGGCCTCGTCCTCAACTGCCATATAGTCTTCATCCTCAGAATCTGAAGTTTTCTTCTTCCTTGTTCTGGTGGCAGCTTTGGGCAAGTTGCTGGGAGTGCTCCTGCTACCATCATCTGAACTTCTAGAGGGACTAGTGCCCTCACTCAGGTGAACCTGCTCCTCTGACCTGTTCTGGCTGTCACTCTGATCAGACATATTGCAAACACTGATAGCAGACCCTGTGAATAGATATAGATGAGATAGAGTGGATGAGCATCACAAAATGTAGAGGTTTTTGCAAAAGAATGAGTCAAAAACTTAGTTTTAGTTTTCCACAGAAAGCATTTCGGATCAACCGATTTGTAAACTCGGTGATACCGAAGCAGCTGTTGGAACCTAAACTAGTGAACTCGGTCAGACTGAGTCACAGTTCAGTGGCACCGAGACTGCTAGGGTTTCACAAAGTCCTGAACTCGGTCACACCGATTTGCAATTCTTGGTCAGATCGAAAATTACATGTGCAATGGCCTGAGCCGAATCGGTGGTACCGAGTTCCACAACTCGGATGGTCCAAGATGGTTTCGGCGGAAACTTAACCCTAAAGTTTCAATTCAACTTTAATCTACGGAGTGTTTCGACTAGATAGAAGCGTTTCAATCCTGGTAAGAATCATAATGAACACAATGTGCTAGGAATCGGACGGGGATAGCACTGTGATCGAGTCCATACCCTAGTTCGGCGATGAACTCGCTACGGTGGCAACGGCGGGGAAGAATTCCGTTGACGGCAGCGAAGACCAGCGACAGGAGGCGGCTGGTGACGAGGAGGACGATCCGGAGACCCAGGAGGCAGAGCGAGCTATGCGTGGGCGAAGGGGTTTCGGAGAAATTTCCAAAATTTTGCCCGTGAATACATATAGCCCGACCCTGTCGGTGTGACCGAGTGGAACAACTCGGTGGCACCGAGATTCATAACTGCAAGCAGTTACTGAAACTCGATGTGACCGAAAGGTTCAAATCGGTTGCACCAAGATTGAAAACCTAGATCGACTTAGTGATCTCGGTATGACCGAAATGGAGGGATCGGTCAGACCGAAAAGCACAAAGAAGTTTTGGAAGTTTAAGTCTATGACGAATCGGGGACTCCGAGTTCTCCTCACACAGAGTGGTTCGAATCTGACTTGATCAAATTTTGTGATGTAGCATGAATAGAGTTTGAGACGAGAAAAGCATAGATAGCTAGAGAGGGTTCTTAGGCATTCTTGTCCATCCACTTGGCCAAAGAAAATAAAACCACTCAATCAAAACAACAAGTGGATGTCCTCGAATGAGTAAAATATGCAATCAACATGCTCACACAATAAAATGGCAATTGAAATATGTGGCAAAGCATGCACAACCAATTCTAGCATCTATCAAACAATTGGCGATGACTAGGTCATCTATATATGAGTATATTGACTTAGGAGTCAAATGAGAACATTTGATCATAGGTCATACTCATCGTTTAGGCACAAGTGGGGTTACCACTTTTACATAAAGCATTTGTTGTGTTCACACCATTAGAGTTGCTTTAGCTCAATTCTTAGAGTAAAGCTCCCCCTAGATGTGAGATCCCCCCTAAGAGGGATGAACTAACCTTGGGTTTTGTCGATGATGACTTCATGTAGATGTTGAAGATGTGGATGCTCAATGTTGATGTAGAACATTTGAAGCTATCCATTGGAGTGAGTTGCACTTTCAATACCTACACGGGTTAGTCCCACAAGGAACAAACAAGGATATCCATAGACATAGAGTGATGCACACACAAGATGATGTCTATGAAGACTTTTAGGTTACCTTGTCCCTTGTCTTACCAACAAGAGGGTTTGTGACTCCTTGAACTAGTGCAAGATGTGGAAGTTGATTGCACTTGTTCTTGCCAAGATGATAAGAGTGAAGTATGTTGGCGGAGTCACCCTCAAGAACTCTCTAGTTCTTCTTCGGGGTCCACACCATCTTGATGGGAATCCTCGGTGTTGTAGTTGTACTTGATGAAGTGGAACTTGAAGTAGTCTTGGGAACCCACTTGACCAAGGCCTTAGGAGCTTCTTCAAATGCATCAATTTCCTCTTGAAGCGTGTCCTTGCCTTTTTGCTTGTGGTCTTGTGGTGGAAGATCATCTTGAGCTTGTGTCCCTTTGAAAGAAGTAGGATCATAATTCTCTTGTTGAGGAACAAACTTCGTCTTGGGGTATTGATCTTCTTCCCACTCTACTCCATTGGCATTCAACTTTCGTTCAAAACCAACACCTTGATTCTTCCGGTGCCTTCCTTGCTTGCATACAATTTCCTCGAATTACTTACTTCCGGCAAGGCTCTTGTAAACACCTTTCTCTATAATTCCCTTCAATAAGCTATTTTCTTGCTCAAGTGTAACTTGGCTAAGAGAATCATTAGTGGAATCAAGAGAACTACTAGAAGCAACAATATTGGATTTAGCATGATTATTGTTACTACTAGAGGAATAATCTTTCTTGTTCTTGTTACTAGACTTGACTTGAGGCATGTAAGTGGATAAGAGTAAACGCTTGGCAATGTAAGAAGAACTTTTCTTACGAAGATCATCATTGATTGCTTTTAAGAACTCATGCTCTTGCTTAAGGTTGAGCTTTTCAAAGAGCAATTTCTCATGAGTCCTTAAAAGTTCTCGATGATCTCCTAAGATAGTTTCATGAGCTAACTTAAGAGTGTTTAGTTCTTTAGTTAGAGACTCAATCTTCTCCTTATCATTGTCATTCGTTTTATCTTGATTAGCATGATTAATTGATGTTTCATCATAGTATTCATCACTAGAGTTATCAACAAGTAAATCATCATCACCTAACAAGTCATCTTCATCACTATTGAAATCAACATACTCGGGGTGTGATACCTTTGGGCCTTTAGCCATGAAGCATGTTCCAACTCCTTCATTTGGTGAGTCAAATATGTCGTAGGAGTTGGTTGTCACAAGTGCTAGACCGGCAACACCTTCATCTTGAGTATATTAGGAGTCGGAGTGATAGCTTCTCTCGGAGTGGTTGTCGGAGTCGGAGCAGGATACCCATTCACCAACATGAGCTTGATATCTTCGTTTTGTGTAGCTCCTTGATGACTTGTACTTTCTTTCCGAATCCTTGCTTCTCTGTGAGGGTCTTCATTCATAACGATCATCTCTACTCCTTCTTTCTCTAGATGGTGATTCTTCTCTTCTACTTCTTCTCTTGGGAGAATCTTCTCTTCTCTTGTAGGGGGCCGTACACTCATTGGAATAGTGTCCAGGCCTTCCACAATTGTAGCAATTTCGCTCTCAACTAGAAGATCTTTTGTCATTGTAGGACCTTGACTTGGAGCTTCTCTCTTTGCTTCTACTCTTGTAGAACTTGTTGAAGTTCTTAACCATTAAGCTCAATTCTTCATTGAAGGTTTGTTTCTCACTCGATGATGTGGGGGCTTCACATGAGGCTTTGTAAGCACCACTTGATTTGTTGTGAAGTTCCTCTTTATCCTTGAGTGACATCTCATGAGCAACAATTATTCCGATGACTTCCGTTGGCTTGAGATCTTTGTAATTTGGCATCATTTGGATCAATGTGCACACAGTATCATATTTTCCATCCAAGGCTCTTAGGATCTTCTTGATGATGAATCTACCAGTCATCTCTTCACTCCCTAAGCCGGCAATCTCATTTGTGATAAGAGCAAGCCTAGAGTACATTTCAGCAACACCTTCACCATGCTTCATTTTGAACTTGTCAAGTTGACTTTGAAGCACATCCAATTTGGATTCCTTGACGGAGTCGGTGCCTTCGTGCATATCAATCAAAGTATCCTGTCACGACCGGTTTTTCAATAAAAATGTTTATTGAGAAACAAATCTTTTGAGTCCAGTATGAGAAAAATCCTCCTTACTGGTAGACAAATTCTTGATACAATAATCCAGTAGCACAAAATATATTACAGGGTCGAGCTACGGTTGCTCAACCAAATTATTACAAGCACGCCAATAATTATACATAATGGCGGATATGACATAGTGGTGTGGAGGCATACTACTGACTCGAGGATAGGGTGGTGGTGGAAAATCACAGCGGGGAGTGAGATACATGACTCTAAAACTGGCATCTCATCGAGCGTCGAGGTGAGGCTCGATGATTTTATTTGGTAGCGGAAGCGGATATAATACAGTGACCAAATCCAGGGTCGCACGAGACTGACTGGGATTCCTCTAGGCGTCGGACTCGCTATCGAATTCTTCATCCATTAGATCGCCTTCGTCAGCATCTGGCCAAATCAACAAGCCAGGTGAGTACTTTGAAAGTACTCGCAAGACAGTTCGGACGTAAGATATAACAAATGCATGCATGGATGCGTCATGATTAATTTACCAATGCACATTCAAAATTTAGCAAGCAAGGTAAGTAAAAAGGGAATCGGCGGTAGTCCGCCTGAAAACCCAACAAAAAGAAATAATAGGAAACCGATCGGGTGTCTGAAGCGACGCCTCGAAGGGTGAACAAATAAATAAAGATCATGCCGTAGTCGGGCGTCTAAGTGACACCACGTAAAGGGCTTAAACTGAAAATAAAAGACATGCGTGCCATAGTCAGACGTCGGGGCGACATCACAGAAAGGGCTTATATTGGAGGTAAATAACAGTACTGCCGCAGTCGGACATCTGAGCGACATCGCAGAAAGGGCTTTTATTGAAAGTAAATCATAACAATGCCACAGTCGACGTCTAAGCGACATCGCAGAAAGGGCTTTTATTGAAAGTAAATAATAACAATGCCACAGTCGGACGTCTGAGCGACATCGCAGAAAGGGCTTTTATTCACAAGTAAATAATACTCATAATAAATATTCAATTCATGATAATAAACGGGTTAGTCCATCCAAAGGAATAAACATTTAACCGGACTTAGCACTCATGTGATTCACCGGAGTCTCTGTCATCAAAACTGACATTTGTCAGGATAAGATAATACCAAACTTGGACATGGAATAGATGATTCAAAGGAATATATGACTCTGTAGAGTTTGTACGAAATTTTTTCCCACAGCCAATGGATTTCCGTAGTCACGAAGGACTAGTTCCGTTTACGGTATTTCGGAAGAAAACACAGCTAGCCAGTACACACCCATCCTACCTCTCGATGCCAGGAATCACCCTAGACATCGTCCAAGAAAAACTTTTGAGACGGGGAGATCACAATCTCGAATAGCATGGGATCAAATTTATATACGCGTGCTCTAAGGGGTGCCCCCCTCTCGGTCCCAACCGGAAACACCCATGCCCCCTGACCGGATGACTGGCTTTAATCCAGGGCCATGGAACCATCATCACGGCCTCTCCTTTTGGTGTGTACCAAGAAAGCGGTTTGCAACTTACTAAGCCATATTCCTTGCGGAAAACATGTGGTAGTACAGGGAAGGAAAAATGGAAGGAACTGGACCGATACGGGTTGACACTGAAGTCATATAGTCTGGCATAAGACTGGCATGCTACAACACTGCCATCTTACCCATCCTCATGCCAACACATGGCCATGCATACTCACATCCATCCACTTATGGATTTTCGAAACTCACTTGCCTCATCGTTGCATGTAACATGACATTCGTCGGTATGCTCATCAACATGCCATGAAACTACTTAATGCAAACATGCCAAAACAATCATCATATCAAAAGTTCAAACATGCTTGCCTGGTTCAGAGTAGTCGGAGCCTAGCTCGGTGAAGTCCGCGGTTCCGTCACCTCCTTCGGTATCTACGGTATAAAGAAAACACAAGCGCTAACGTAAATACCGAGAGGTGCACAAAAATTATTCCAAATATTTTTCAAATAAATCTGATAAAAAACTAGACAAAATTCTAAAGAGGACAGAAAAAGAATCAATCAAAAATATATTTTTGTTTAAAAGTTATAAAGGTTTTTGTCCAGGGACTCATCTGTAATGAAACAGAAAGTTTCCAGGGTTTAACTTATAAAAACAGAAAACGCTTCGATAAAGAATACGCCGGCCCAGAGGGAAAACGCATTTGGCAGAAGACGCTTTCAGAAAACGGTTCGTTTAGAAAGGACAGAGAGGCTGACAGGCGGGTCCCGCCTGTCGTGGTTCCGACTCTGACAGTGATGTAGGGGGGTGAGTATGGAGAGGCTAGATCCTAGCTATTGGGAAGTTGTTACACGCGAGGTTTACGAGTTCAGGCCCTTCTCGGAGGAAGTAATAGCCCTACGTCTCGGAGCCCGGAGGTGGTCGACTGGATTATGCGTGTATGGATTACAGGGGTGCGAACCCTTCATACTGAGGAGGGGGGGTGGCTTATATAGAGTTCGCCGGCCCCCTCCTGCCCTCAGTAATGCAGGGTTTAAGGTACATTTAAGATTGGGCGTTACTCGTAACGCCTCTAATAAAGTGCTATAATGACCATGAAGACTACTTAACAGCTGACCGTTTTCCTACGGAGTGACTGTAGGTCTCCTGGCAGTCGAGTGATTAGCTTCATGGTCGAGTGGTAGTTTCTTGGTCGAGTGTCTTGAACCTGTCGAGTGGGGTACCTTCAAGTCGATTGATAGGTGATTTCTTCTAGGGATGTCCTTGGGTAAGGCTCTTTGGACGGGTCCGTGCCCCTACCCTAGGTACATAGCTTCATCATTAGCCCCCGAATGGATCGAGGTTAGAGTGGGGAAAGAGTTGGGGATCCTTTCCGACTGGTTCTTTGGGGCTGTATGAGTGCCTCGTTTAGGGTCAGTTGTCACGGATGACGTCATCAACCTCTTTCAGTCGCCTTGATCCATTCCAGGCCCTTCGTCGAGTGAATATCTTTGCTTGCGACATGCCGAGTGTTGGTGCGAGCGGGATACTCTGTTTTTGGCAAGTGGTTCTGCGGCCCGCGGATCTCACGGGATTCAGATTTTGGGAAGCGCGCGGGACGGGAGCAGCCGCAGTAATCGGAAGTGATAAAGCGGAAACTCCTCGATCCTCGCGTCACCTTTTTCGCCACGTACTGCACGCGCATCTGCTGCGGGATTTGACTGGACTGCCTGGGCCTACCAGTCAGCCACTCGGGAGCGGCCCCTTATAAGTTGCCGGCTCGGGGTTTCCAAGCCGTGCGCTTCTCTTCTTCTTCTTCCTTCTTCCTCTCTCCCTTCGCCAGCCCTCCCGTGACCTTCGGCCGTACCCTAGCGCCGTTAGCCCGTGTGAGGCCTCGCCAGCGACGATGGTGAAGGGCAAGACCACTGCTTTGGAGCGCGCGAAGAAGGTGGCGGCGGCGGGGAAAGGAAAGAGGTCTGCACGAGGCGGATCTTCCTCCCGGACCGCCCTGCCCAAGGGTTGGATTCAGGGCGACTGGATGCCATCGGTGCTCCGGCAGGAGGATCTCGACGACATGATCGAGGGAGGAGCCATTCCCCACGAGGCTGCGCGTCTCCCGGGGAGGGAGATCGAACCTCAACCCCGCGACGGTGAGTGCGTGCTCCTCACCACCCACATCGACCGAGGGTTTTCTCTGCCTCCCCATCCATTCTTCCGGAGCTTCTTGAATTTCTTCGGAGCGCAGCTCCATCACTTTACCCCCAACTCCATAGTCTATCTTGCCGCGTTCATTTCCATGTGCGAGGCCTTCCTGGGTTGCCGTCCGCATTGGGGGCTTTTCAAGCATATTTTTACTTGCCGCTCTCAGTCGGTTAAAAAGGCCAAGTCGAGTGATGAGAAGACGCAAGTGATCCAGCTGTGTGGGGGCCTGGCGATCCATACGAGGGGGAAGAGCTGTTTCCCCTCTATCACCTTCCCGGAGTCGGTCCGCGGCTGGCAGTCGACCTGGTTCTACTGCCAGGACCAGGCGACCCCCGGACAGTCGACTGGTCTTCCTCCTTTTTCCCTCGACCGAGCCGAGAAGCCTGTCTCTCTGAAAGTCATGCCGGAGGAAAGTGCCCAAGTCAAGGTATTGGCGGGTCGAGTGGTTGAGCTTGTCCGTGAGGGGGTGACTGGGATGGACCTGTTAGAGGTCTTTCTCCAGAGGCGCATCCAACCGCTCCAGGCGCGAGACCACCCGATGTGGCTGTATTCTGGCCTTGACGACACCACTCGGATCCACCCGGAGGAGGTCACCAACGAGATGCTGGAGGGGTGGCTGTCAAGCATCACGGGGAACAAAGACAACCCCCGAGGAGCCAGAAGGGTAATTCCACTCGACAACTCATATGAAGTGGATCAGGTATGTCTTTGTGTCGGATATCTGGCCTTCTGTATTGGTCTTCTTTGGGTAAGTCGATTGACTTTCGTCCTGTCTGTTGTCTTCCAGGCGACCACTGAGATGTACTCGACGCCCAATGGGGCACAAGGGTCGACTGAGGAAGGTGAGGGGAGCGGAGGCGAGAGCGGGGACGACCAGGTCGAGTGGGAGTCCGACGGTGAGGGAGAGGAAGGCGACGACATCTTCTCCAGCGAAGAGGAGGGGGAGGCTGAACCCTCCCGCCCGGAGGGGCGATCCAAGCTCACCCACGATCCAGCGTAGGAACGTGGCAAGGCGACTGCTCCTGTTGGGCAGTCGTCAAAACGCCCTCGGACTTCTTCTCCTCCGCCGACCGGGAAGGCTCCCAAGCACCCACGAGCGACGCCATCCAAGCCGCCCAAGGCCTTGCCCAAAATGAAGATAGCTGTTCCCACCATTTCCGGGTAACAATAACACTTGCTTTCCTTTGTCGACTGTGGACGGATCCTTGGTCGATTCACTGGGCCAACTGACTAACTTTCGAGATTTGCAGTGGTGCAACTTCTGAGGTCTCCGCCAGGAACAACGATCAAGAGATGGAGGACGCTATCACCTCCAACCCTGGTACGATCACTGACGTCCTGCTTTCGAGTCGACTGAAACTTTATTGCGACTCTGGTCGATTGACTGTTTTCCTTGCAGCTCCTCCTCATGTTATTGACCTCCCGGACGACGACGACAACGAACCACTGAAGGTGAAGAGGAAGAAGAAGGCGTTGGCTGGCAAGACTCCGCAATCCACTCCGGCGCCTGAGGCCGTAGTTCAGGACGATGGCGAACCCACTCGGGCTTATGTGACTTTCGCTGTTCCTATGACGAGTGTGCGGCCTTCAGCGTCGACTGCGGATCCGTCTTCGCTTTTTGCTGCGTACCCTGTCCCTGAGGACCAAGCGGCTGCTGCGAAGGAGGCTGTACGCCAGGCTGGAATCATGATGGAACAGGTGAAAGTGGCTCGGGAGGCTTGCCAGGCGGCTTATGACGCAAGCTCGGCTCTTCAGAGCAATGTCCAGGTCAGTCGACTTCAACACTTGGTCTGTTTCGATATGTCCTTTGAAGAATCTCGTTTCCGAAGATCTTTAAGTTTGTACACCCACTGGGTGTGTTTGCCAATTCTTGGACGAGTGGGGGCACGCTAAGTGCACCCACTGGGTGTAGTCCCCGAGACTACAGTGGACTGCTGGCAGTCAACTGTAGTCTTTAAATTGAGTCGTTGTAGTTGAGTTTCTTCACTCTGTCTGATCGGGTCATGTCGAATGGAACGGTATCCTGTCGACTGCGGGCAGTCGACGTCTTTCTCTTTTTTTTTATTGTGGGGGCACGCTGAGTGCACCCACTGGGTGTAGTCCCCGAGGCTACTGTCGAATGTTTCGCTTCGGCTGTAGTCTTAGAAACTCCATTATTGTCTCTTAGCTGCTCGGAAGCAACTTGTCTTGGACTCGACTTCAGGGGTCGGTCGGGTGGGATAGGAACCGGTGGGGGCACGCTAAGTGCACCCACTGGGTGTAGTCCCCGAGACTATGGTGGACTACTGGCAGTCGACCGTAGTCTTAGTATTTATTGCCTTTGTTGCTTTTTTTACTGAAATTGTAACTCCTCCCCTTTGACTTCAGAGATCTTGTGATCTTGGAACCCGCTTGGCTGACTTGGAGAAGCAGCAAATTCAAATGAACCTTGATCTGGAGCTGGCCAGGACAGAGCTGCAGAAGGTCAGAGACGGCGCCGCAGGTAAGACGCCTTTGTCGACTGGTTAGTTTTTAGGCTTGAGTATCTTTTCGCTTTCTCCGACTCACTCATCATTTTTTTGCAGAAAAACTGAAAGAAGTTCTGGCGAAGAAGGATCAGGACTTGGCTGCTGCCCGTGAGGCTGATGACAAGACCGCTCTGGCCGCACAGAAGCTGGCTTCGGTCGACCAATTAGAAGGAGAGAATACCAAGTTGAAGACCGCTCTGAATGAAGCCAACAGGGAGTGTTCGCGTTGGAAGAAGGAGAACCTCACCCTGAACGAGAAGATGGAAGGCATCGCTCGCAGGAGGGACGACCTAGAGAGCTACTTGAGGAGCCTTGCCAAGAAGTTGTACATCAAGCTCGAAGGTGCACACTCAGTTCCGACTGGGTTTTTTTTGTGTCGACTCGGTTTTACGAAATTTGACTTATCCTTGGGTCGTGTATGCAGAACTTTGCCAGAACTTTGAAGAGGAGACTGGGCAGATCGAAACAGGTTTGGATCCAATCAACTCTCCGGTGAAAGATGAAGCTGCCATGAACCTGCTCTGACTGGAATCTCGTGTTGACGGCGTCGTGGATTACTTGGCTCGACTGAAGGTTGCCATGACGCGGATCGACCCGACGCTTTGGCCAGAGTCTACGCTCCAGAATGATCTCGAGTCTCTGATGACTCAACTCAACGGAATCCCTGACCGAGTGCAGGAGTGGAAGAAGTCTTCAGCTCGGTGTGGCGCTGACGTGGCTCTGTCTCTGGTCCGCGTCCATTGCAAGGAGGTGCGGGAGGAGAAGCTGGCCGCCATCCAAGTTGCCAACACGAGGAAGCACAACTTCCAGGACTTCATGGAGACATTTATTGCTGCTACTACCCGTATCGCAGACGGGGTCGACTTGGATGAGTTTGTCGCCCCTGCCAGTCCTCCTCCTCCTGAGGAATGAAAAAAACTTGCCTCGGAATGCCGAGTGTATTTTGTAATCCGTTAAACTCTGCCTTAAATTTGCCTCGGAATGCCGAGTGGAAGTGTAATAGCTAAACTCTGCCGAGCCGGGGGCTCGAGTACTTTGATCTGAGGTCTCTGGGACCTTTTAGGCTTTATTTGAACTTGATTTGTCGTTGAATCTCTTTGTGGATGACCCGTCGAGTGGAATTTGATCTTCACTCGAAATAACTTTTGTGTCTGTGGTCCAGCTCCGAAGAAGAAGGTAGTAGTCGATCTACACCCTGTTACTGCAGAGTGGGAGGGAGCGCACATTGTATTTGTGGCGAAGCTCTCCAGGAGAAGGTGGCAATCGACCTGCCCCTCGTCATCCTTGGGAAATGAGATGTGTTTCATACTTAGGCGAGCGCTGGGCTGCAGCTAAGCCTCCGAGCGGGAGGTTTGCTCTCGCTCGGTAGGATTTCAAACTTAGGCGAGTGCTGACTGCAACTAAGTCTCTTCGTAGGAGAACTTAGGCGAGTGCTGGACTGCAGCTAAGCCCCCGAGCGGGAGGATTGCTCTCCACTCGGTAGGATTTTTCAAACTTAGGCGAGTGCTGACTGCAGCTAAGTCTCTTCGTAGGAGAACTTAGGCGAGTGCTGGACTGCAGCTAAGCCTCCGAGTGGGAGGTTTGCTCTCCACTTGGTAGGGTTTTTCAAACTTAGGCGAGTGCTGACTGCAGCTAAGTCTCTTCGTAGGAGAACTTAGGCGAGTGCTGGACTGCATCTAAGCCTCCGAGTGGGAGGTTTGCTCTCCACTCGGTAGGATTTTTCAAACTTAGGCGAGTGCTGACTGCAGCTAAGTCTCTTCGTAGGAGAACTTAGGCGAGTGCTGGACTGCAGCTAAGCCTCCGAGTGGGAGGTTTGCTCTCCACTCGGTAGGATTTTTCAAACTTAGGCGAGTGCTGACTGCAGCTAAGTCTCTTCGTAGGAGAACTTAGGCGAGTGCTGGACTGCAGCTAAGCCCCCAAGTGGGGGGTTTGCTCTCCACTCGGTAGGATTTTTCAAACTTAGGCGAGTGCTGACTGCAGCTAAGTCTCTTCGTAGGAGAACTTAGGCGAGTGCTGGACTGCAGCTAAGCCCCCGAGTGGGAGGTTTGCTCTCCACTCGGTAGGATTTTTCAAACTTAGGCGAGTGCTGACTGCAGCTAAGTCTCTTCGTAGGAGAACTTAGGCGAGTGCTGGACTGCAGCTAAGCCCCCAAGTGGGGGGTTTGCTCTCCACTCGGTAGGATTTTTCAAACTTAGGCGAGTGCTGACTGCAGCTAAGTCTCTTCGCAGGAGAACTTAGGCGAGTGCTGGACTGCAGCTAAGCCCCCGAGTGGGAGGTTTGCTCTCCACTCGGTAGGATTTTTCAAACTTAGGCGAGTGCTGACTGCAGCTAAGTCTCTTCGTAGGAGAACTTAGGCGAGTGCTGACTGCAGCTAAGTCTCTTCGTAGGAGAACTTAGGCGAGTGCTGGACTGCAGCTAAGCCCCCGAGTGGGAGGTTTGATCTCCGCTCGGTAGGATTTTTCAAACTTAGGCGAGTGCTGACTGCAGCTAAGTCTCTTCATAGGAGAACTTAGGCGAGTGCTGGACTGCAGCTAAGCCCCCGAGTGGGAGGTTTGCTCTCCACTCGGTAGGATTTTTCAAACTTAGGCGAGTGGTGACTGCAGCTAAGTCTCTTCGTAGGAGAACTTAGGCGAGTGCTGGACTGCAGCTAAGCTCCCGAGTGGGAGGTTTGCTCTCCACTCGGTAGGATTTTTTTTTGAACTTAGGCGAAACGGATTCGCGGCTAAGTCACCCACTGGGGGTTTTCGTATGTAAACAAAAGTGACAGCAATCATTGGAACACTCTTGACTTTGATAAAAATGAACTGCGGAAGTTTCTCTTATTACATCTTTATAGGAAGGAACTTAAGTGTAAAAGTGGCGGAGCAGCTCCGCGTTCCAAGCTCGCGGCTCGTCGATCTGGCGATCAACATTGTAGAGGTGATACGCTCCGTTGTGGAGGACTCTGGTGATGATGAAGGGGCCTTCCCAAGTAGGAGCAAGCTTGTGTGGTTTCTGTTGATCCACTCGGAGGACCAAATCTCCTTCTTGGAAGGCTCGACTCTTCACATGCCGGGCATGGAATCGACGCAAGTCTTGCTGATAAATGGTCGATCTGATCATTGCCATCTCTCTTTCTTCTTCCAGGAGGTCTACTGCATCTTGCCGAGCCTGTTCTGCTTCATCTTCGGTGTAAAGCTTGACTCGGGGAGCGTTGTGAAGGAGATCACTTGGCAGAACGGCTTCGGCTCCATAAACAAGAAAGAATGGGGTTCTTCCAGTCGACCGGTTAGGGGTGGTCCTTAATCCCCATAGAACTGACGGAAGCTCGTCGACCCAGGCACCTGCCGCATGCTTGAGATCACGCATTAGTCGAGGTTTTAGTCCTTTGAGGATCAGACCATTTGCTCTTTCAGCTTGTCCATTCGACTGGGGATGGGCGACTGATGCATAGTCGACTCGAGTGCCTTGAGAGGCGCAAAAGGCTCTGAACTGGTCTGAATCGAAGTTTGACCCATTGTCAGTGATGATGCTGTGAGGGACTCCATATCTGAATGTTAGTCCTCTGACGAAACTAATAGCAGTGCAAGCATCGAGGTTCTTGATGGGTTTAGCTTCAATCCATTTGGTAAACTTGTCGACTGCCACAAGCGCATGGGTGAAACCGCTCCTGCCTGTTCTCAGAGGACCGACCATGTCCAGTCCCCAAACAGCGAAGGGCCAGACGAGTGGAATGGTCTTCAGGGCTGATGCGGGCTTGCGTGACATGTTGGAGTAGAACTGACACCCTTCACACTTGTCGACTATCTCCTTTGCCATCTCATTTGCTCTTGGCCAGAAAAATCCCGCTCGGTATGCTTTGGCCACAATAGTCCGAGAGGACGCATGGTGACCACAGGTCCCCGAGTGGATCTCATCAAGGATCATCTGACCTTCTTCCGGTGTTATGCACTTCTGACCGATTCCAGTCACGCTTTCTCTGTACAACTGTCCTTTTATGACTGTGAAGGCCTTGGATCGACGGACGATCTGTCGAGCCTCTTCTTCGTCCTCCGGGAGTTCTTTTCTTAGGATATACGCGATGTACAGTACCGTCCAGTAGGGAGTGATCGCCAAGACTTCCATGATTAGGTCGACCACGGCAGGAACTTCGACTTCAGTCGGATCTGTGGCACTTTTCGGCTGCGGGGTCTCTTCTGTGAAGGGATCTTCTTGGACTGACGGCGAGTGGATGTGTTCCAGGAACACGTTGCTGGGAATGGCTTCCCTCTTGGAGCCTATCTTTGCCAGATCATCAGCTGCCTGATTTTTCAGTCGGGGAATGTGATGAAGCTCCAACCCCTCAAATTTCTTTTCTAGCTTTCTTACTGCGTTGCAGTAACCGGTCATAGCCGGACTTCTGACGTCCCACTCCTTCATCACTTGGTTAACCACTAAATCCGAATCGCCATAGACCATGAGGCGACGGACGCCGAGTGAAATGGCCATGCGCAACCCATACAAAAGTGCTTCATACTCTGCTTCATTATTGGAGGAATCAAAGTGAATCTGGAGAACATATCTGAGCTTATCTCCTCGGGGGGAGACTAAGACTACTCCCGCGCCGGAACCATTAAGCATCTTAGATCCATCGAAGAACATGGTCCAGTGCTCCGAGTGAACTTGAGTCGGAAGTTGCTGTTCAATCCACTCGGCGATGAAATCTGCGATTGCTTGGGACTTGATAGCCTTCTTTGCCTCGAACTTGATATCTAAGGGAAGGAGTTCAATCGCCCACTTGGCCACTCGACCAGTTGCATCTCTGTTGTGCAGAATCTCTAACAGTGGGGCGTCGCTGACGACTGTAATGGAGTGGTCAGAGAAGTAATGTGCAACCTTCTTTGTGGTCATGTAAATCCCATATACAAGCTTCTGGTAATGGGGGTATCTTTGTTTTGAAGGGGTCAAAACTTCAGACACGTAATAGACTGGGCGCTGAACTCTGAAGGCCTTTCCTTCCTCTTCCCGCTCGACCATAAGTACTGTGCTGACAACTTGTCCTGTGGCTGCAATGTAAAGCAGCAAAGGTTCTTTGCTGATTGGGGCAGCAAGCACCGGCTGGGTGGAGAGCAGAGCTTTGAGATCTGCAAACGCTGCATCAGCTTCTAGATTCCACTCGAATTTGTCAGACTTCTTCATCAGTTGGTAAAGAGGCAACGCCTTTTCACCGAGACGAGAAATGAGCGCCATAAAGCGGCCAAGCAGCCTGTAAGCTTTTGTACATCGTGCACGCGTACTGGACGCTTCATCCGGAGTATGGTGCCAATTTTCTCAGGATTGGCGTCGATCCCTCGTTCGGAAACGAGAAAACCGAGTAACTTTCCACCTGGAACTCCAAATGTGCACTTTGATGGATTGAGCTTGATATCATACCTCCTGAGATTGGCAAAGGTTTCAGCAAGGTCAGCCCGCAGGTCGGAACCTTTTCGGGACTTGACCACGATATCGTCCATGTATGCCTCCACATTCCGACTGATTTGAGTGAGTAAACACTTCTGAATCATTCTCATGAACGTGGCTCCGGCGTTCTTGAGGCCGAACGGCATGGTGACATAACAGAAGCACCCGAATGGAGTGATGAAAGCTGTTTTGATCTCGTCAGGCCCATACAGACGGATCTGATGGTATCCGGAATAGGCGTCTAGGAAAGACAGTCTCTCGCACCCCGCAGTCGAGTCGACTATTTGGTCGATGCAAGGGAGGGGAAAATGATCTTTCGGGCAGGCCCGATTGATATGCTTGAAGTCAATGCACATGCGGAGCGACTTGTCCTTTTTGGGGACCATGACGACATTGGCGAGCCACTCAGAGTGGTAAATCTCTCGGATGAACTCTGCTGCTAAGAGCCGAGCCACTTCCTCGCCAATGGCTTGCTTCTTCTAGACGGCGGACCGTCGAAGATGTTCCTTCACAGGCTTGAATTTTGGGTCGACTCGTAGACGGTGCTCAGCCAGCCCTCTGGGAACTCCAGGCATGTCAGAGGGTTTCCATGCGAAGATATCCCAGTTCTCACGGAGGAGCTGGATGAGCGCTTCTTCCTATTTGGAGTCGAGCGTCGTCGAGATGTGAGTCGGAGCAGCGTCGGGGTCGGTCGGGTGAATGTGGACTGTCTTTGTTTCGCCAGCCGACTGAAAACCTGATTCTGAGGCGGGCTTCTTGGTTCGCAGCAATTCACTCGGATCAGCAGTCTTTTGGTACTCTTTCAGCTCGACTACTGCCATCTGAGCGTCAGCGATCTTTGGGCCTTTCTGAAAGCATTCTTCTGCTTTCTTTCGGCTGCCAGTAACAGTGATCACACCTTTGGGGCCAGGCATCTTCAGTTTGAGATACACGTAACATGGTCGAGCCATGAAGCGTGCGTAAGCTGGCCTACCCAAAATGGCATGATAGGCACTCTGGAAGTCCACAACTTCGAATGTCAACCTTTCCTTGCGGTAATTCTTTGAATCACCGAAAACTACATCAAGAGTAATCTGGCCGAGCGACTCGGCTTTCTTCCCAGGAATGACTCCATGGAAGCTCATGTTGCTGGTACTAAGTCTGGACATCGGAATGCCCATCCCTTTCAAAGTCTCAGAGTACAGTATGTTTAGGCCACTGCCGCCGTCCATCAATACTTTGGTCAGTCGAGTGCCTTCGACAACTGGGTCGACCACCAAAGCTTGCCTCCCAGGGGTGGCAATGTGTGTCGGGTGATCCGACTGGTCGAATGTGATGGCAGTCTGCGACCACTTCAGGTAATTGGGTGTTGCCGGGGCAACCATGTTCACCTCACGGTTAATGACTTTCAGTCGACTCTTGCTCTCAACATCAGCAAAAATCATCAGGGTGGAATTGATCTGAGGGTATCCATCGTCACTGTCTTCTTTGTCTTCAATCCTGTCTGGCTCTTTTTCCTTATCTTTGGGCTGCTTGCCCTGGAACTACTGGATCAGGAGCCGGCACTGTCGAGTGGTATGCTTTGGGTAAATAAAATTACCCTCTTCGTCTTTCTTGGTGTGGATGTGACACGGTAAGTCCAAAACATCATTCCCGTCTTGATCTTTGACCTTCTTGGGCTTCCAGGTGCCCTTGGGTTTCCCCTTGAAGTTTCCCTGGGCAACGGCCAGGGCCTCCCTGGGAGCAGCTGGCTCGGCCTTCCGCTTCTGTTTCCGAGTGGAGTTTCCTCCAGTTTCTTGGGCGACTGCTTTGAGCTTGCCGCTTCGGAGTCGGTTTTCGTCTTCACCGTTAGCGTACTTGGTGGCGATCTCCATCATCCGATTCAGAGACATCTCTCCAGTTCGACCGAACTTCAGATTCAACTCTCTGTATTTAACGCCCTCTTTGAAAGCGCAAACTGCTTGATGGTCTGGCACGTTCTCAACTGTGTGGTGCAGCGTGATCCACCTCTGGATGTAATCCCTCAGTGTTTCATTCGGCTTCTGCACGCAAGACCGTAACTCTGTGAGGCCTGCAGGTCGTTTGCATGTTCCTTCAAAGGTCGTGACAAACACTCGGGAGAGGTCCTCCCAGGTGTAAATGCTGCTAGGTGCCAGCTGATTCAACCACGCTCTGGCTGAGCCCTCCAACATAAGAGGCAAATGCTTCATGGCCACTTCATCATTGCCACCGCCAATCTGTACAGCCACTCGGTAATCTTCGAGCCAAGTGTCAGGCTTGGACTCGCCGGTGAACTTGCTGACTCCAGTTGCCAGCCTAAAATTGGGAGGAATCACTGCGGCCCTGATGGCTCGACTAAAGCACTCTGGCCCTGAAACACGTACTCTACTGCTGCTGGCAGGCGCATCTCTGTTGTGGCCCTCTCGATGAGCCCTGTTCCTGTCGACCAAACCTTGAACAAGGATAGACCTCGCATCAAAGCCTGGGTCTCTGGGGTCGACTGGAATCCTCTGCCCAACACTGTGAGGGCGTCTGTCATCTTGCCGTCGAGGCGCATATGACCCGCTCCTCGGGGCAGGGGTTGGCACTCGACGTCGATCATCTCGACCGAATCGATGATCATACTGCTCATTCCTCCTGTACTGATCATGCCGGTCATCGCGTCCCTCACGCCTCAGGGGCGATCTCGGGCTGTGGGCCGACTGGACTGTGTCTGCTGCAACGGATCGACTGTGGATCCTATCCTACGACTGAGAAACGGCGGAATTCTGGTTTCCTGCCGCCCGGAGCAATGCTCTGATCTGCAACAAGCCCCTGCCTACCTCTGACTGGGATGGCTAAATTGATTTTGCTATACGGGCTGCAGCTGCGAAATTCTGAACTGGGGTTCGATATACCTGAGGCGGTGAGAAGAGCCGGCGCCGACTGGACTCGGGAGCTAGTGGACGTCGACTGGACTTGGAAGCCCGCTGATGCGCTTGCTCGTCGAGTATTCGCTGGAGATTCTCCAGTCGAGTGCGCTCGGCCAGGTTAGCAAGGTGCACGTCCTCCAAGGCCCGGGCCTCGGGGGTTTCTCCGACAATAGGAGTGTGGAGTGCGTCCATGTTCCGGCGGCGAAGCTCCTCTCGCTGTAACGACGTGAGAGGTTCGGGCAGATACTCATCGTGGGGACGCGACGGGTCGCCTCCGCCCGTAGCTCCGTCAGCGCGAGGGAAACCGGGGGGACTGTGTGTCCCATCGACCGCCAGAACCTCAGCCGCTGGGTCGCTGCTGTCGCACTCGGATGCGGTCCCCACGGAGCCAGTCGACAGGTCGAACAGGCCATAGAGGGACTCGACGGGCTCGATTGCCGCAACTTGTGGGGCTGCCGACTGGCGGGCCACGGCATGCCTCACCCACCGCTGAAGTCTCGACCGACCGGAGCGCTTGCGCTGGTGGGAGACAGGGCGGGGAGACGACGCAGGGGTCGACCGATACTGGGTCGACGGCTGCCGCAGGAGGACGCCACGAATGCATGCGCGGAAGTGCGTCACGCCGCGGACGGGGAGCGTGTCGATGTCGAGTGGTGCCTCCTGAAGCCAGGCGGAGTCATCGGCGATGAAGGTGAGCGCGCCGAGACGGATCTCGCGGCCCTCCACCAAAACTCCGCAAGAAACCATGATCAAAGGGATCGGAAAAGATCGCAACTTCTCCAACTAAGTGCTAAGATTCCTGCCCCACGGTGGGCGCCAACTGTCGTGGTTCCGACTCTGACAGTGATGTAGGGGGTGAGTATGGAGAGGCTAGATCCTAGCTATTGGGAAGTTGTTACACGCGAGGTTTACGAGTTCAGGCCCTTCTCGGAGGAAGTAATAGCCCTACGTCTCGGAGCCCAGAGGCGGTCGACTGGATTATGCGTGTATGGATTACAGGGGTGCGAACCCTTCATACTGAGGAGGGGGTGGCTTATATAGAGTTCGTCGGCCCCCTCCTGCCCTCAGTAATGCAGGGTTTAAGGTACATTTAAGATTGGGCGTTACTGGTAACGCCTCTAATAAAGTGCTATAATGACCATGAAGACTACTTAACAGCTGACCGTTTGCCTACGGAGTGACTGTAGGTCTCCTGGCAGTCGAGTGATTAGCTTCATGGTCGAGTGGTAGTTTCTTGGTCGAGTGTCTTGAACCTGTCGAGTGGGGTACCTTCAAGTCGATTGATAGGTGATTTCTTCTAGGGATGTCCTTGGGTAGGGCTCTTTGGATGGGTCCGTGCCCCTACCCTAGGTACATAGCTTCATCACCGCCCGTCAGGTTTAAATTTTCAAAAGAGGCGGCAGAGCTCGACGGTGCCCGAGAGCCGCGGTGGTCGCCGGCGGCGATCCACGGCGAGGCAGGGGGGTCGGGTGGTACCTCTGTGTTCAGTGCGTCCTTCCGCGTCGGTGGGTGGTGGTGGTGGTCGCCGGCGAGCTCTACGTCGACGGCGGCCCTTGCTCCTGCGGACGGTGGCTCGGGTGGAGATGGATCTCGTCGGGGAGAGCTGCGAAGGCCAAATTGACGCTTGGGTTAGCTCACTAGGTGCTCGAGGAGGCTACTGATGAGGTTTGGGCGTCGGGGATGGCCTCACCGGAGTGAATCGAGTTGGTGGCCGAGGCGGAACGAGGCGGCCGGAGTTGGGGGAGGAGACCTCCTCGAGGTCCTCCTAGTGGCCTGGCGGGGTGTCTGTGGGGTGTAGTGAGGGTGTGTGCTCGAGGGCGAGCTTGGGGTCCCCTTTTATAGGCGATCCGAGGCGGTGGCCGTGAACGGGGTTCTCCGGCGATGGATTACGGCGGCGCAGTGCTCGGTCGGGGAGGTTAGGAGGTTGGGCATCAACGTGGAGGTCCACTGGTTCCATTCAGACGCTAAACGGACTTGGATTAGGAGCTTGGGGTGGGTTTCGACGGAACGGGGCGGCGCGGGCCCGTCGGCGGCTGGGAGCACGCTCTGTGTGTGCCGCGCCACGGCGGCGGTGCTGCATGCGTGCGCTGGCAAGGAGATGGCCACGCGGAGCTACCAGGAGGATTGGGCGGCGCCGAACGGCGTTGAGCCACCGTTCTGCTCCCTGTCGGCCGCTACGGTGGTTCGGCCGCCGCAAGACATGCCGGCGCAGACGGGCCAGGGTGCCACCAACGCCAGGAAGGCTCCAAGCGCGCGTGTGGAGCTCCGGACAAGCAGGCCAGGCGGCGAGCAACGTGCCAAGGGCACTGTTGCCGCGTGACCGAAATCTGACGAAGAGAAACGACACTGAACCCTGAAGTTTCTCTGAATTTTCTGAATGTGCAAAGGAACAGTGCAGCTCAGGTGTTCGACAGAATGTTTTTGGTATGAGGGAGGCTCTTCTTGAGCTGATTTTTGGTGGAGTGGCCTCTCATTGCAACTAGAGGTTGCCTGAATTTTGGTGGAATTTTTGGAGAAGTGTAGATATGAATTTCACCAAATTTGGCAAATCTGGTCCAAACTTGCAGTGAGTGAAATTTGAAAAATTTGAAGAGAAGAAGAGTGGACCAAGATGGTTCTAGGTTATGGGTACTAAGGACTATCCAGAGGAGTTGGTTTGAGATAAAAACTCAAAGGCAATGAGGTACTTGCTTTGAAAATCACTCAGGCTCAAAATAATTGGCAGAAATGATTTGAGAGATAAAATAATTGAAATAAAATCCAAAACTTGTTTGGACCTGTTGAGACAGAGAATTTAGATTGTTCAAAGGTGGAGGGAGGGATTTTGAGAAGATTTACTATAGGAGACATGGTAAAACCATGGGTGGTTTTCAAGATAATAAAAAACCTCAAAATTCATAGAGTTCTTTTTATAAGAAAAAGAATAATTTCCAAAAATATACTTTGAGAAGGGAACCATCAGAGAAAGAGTTTTAAATGATCAAACACCATAGTTTGAAGAAGATACAAAAATAAAAATCCTTGCCAAAGAAGTTTTTAAGAGGAAGGTTTTCTGGAAAAAATTTAAATGGCCTCTTTTCAAAACCAACAAAGTTTTTGCTGAAAACCAAATAAAAATTTTGGAGTGTCACAACACCTACCCCCTTAGGAAAAATCTCGTCCCCGAGATTTCAGCTGATCCTTAAATAAGTATGGATGCTCTGTCCGAAGGAATCCTCCCTTTCCCAGGTTGCTTCACTTTCGGTGTGGTTGCTCCACTAAACTTTGAAAAACTTGATGGTTTTTTGTCGGGTCCTCCTTTCAGACCCTTCTAATATTTTTACTAGGCGCTCTCGATAGGTGAGGTCTAGCTGCACGTCAATGTTCTCATGGGATACTTGTTTCTCTGGGTTGCTTACGCACTTCCTCAATTGCGAGACGTGGAACACGTCGTGGACATCGGATAATTCTTCGGGTAAGTCTAGCTGGTAGGCTACAGTGCCCCTTCGTGCCACTATACAGAATGGTCCGATGAATCTTAGCGCTAGCTTTCCTTTAATCTTGAATCGTTGCAATCCCCTCATAGGGGATACTCTTAGGTACACGAACTCACCGGGTTCGAAGCTGACCCTACGATGTTTCTGATCGTAATAACTCTTCTGTCGGCTTTGAGCGGTCTTGAGTCGATCTCTGATTAGCTTGACCTTTTCCTCGGCCTCTCTGAGCATGTCTGGGCCGAAGATGCGGCTGTCTCCGGTCTCTGACCAATTTAATGGGGTACGACATCTCCGTCCGTATAAAGCCTCAAATGGTGCCATCTGCAGGCTGGCCTGGTAACTGTTATTGTACGCGAACTCGGCGTATGGCAGGCTTTCTTCCCAACTGGTCCCATAGGTGAGGACACATGCTCTCAGCATGTCTTCTAGAATTTGGTTTACGCGTTCAGCCTGTCCATCAGTCTGGGGATGGTAGGCTGTACTGAAGGCCAGTTGAGTTCCCAGAGCCTGTTGTAAATGATCCCAAAATCTAGACGAACTGAGTGCCTCTGTCGGATATTATAGTCTTCGGGACTCCATGCAGACAAACTATACGGGAGAGATAAATCCTGGCAAGCCTCTGTAGGTTGTCTTTACTGGAATGAAATGTGCCACCTTGGTTAATCTATCGGTGATGACCCATATGGCATCATTCCCGTGTCGTGACCGAGGTAGTCCAACAATGAAATCCATCCCTATTTCATCCCATTTCCACTCAGGTATTTTGTTTGGTTGCAGTAGTCCGGCTGGTCTTTGATGCTCAACTTTTATGCGTTGGCAAGAATCGCAACATGCAACGAATGTGGCTATGTCCCTCTTCATACCGTGCCACCAGAATCTTTCCTGAATATCCTTATACATTTTGGTTCCTCCAGGGTGGATCGAATATGGGGCGGTGTGGGCTTCAGCTAGAATTTGCTGTTTGAGGTCCTCTATATTTGGCACGCAGAGTCTGTCTCCGTACCATAATATTCCTCCATCGTCTATGACGAACTCCGAGGCCTTGCCCATACTCACCTTTCTTTTAATTCCTTTGATGCTGGGGTGACCAGGCTGAGCTTCTTTAATTCTCTCCACAAGGTCGGGCTGTATTTCCAAGTTTGATATGGTGCCTTCCGCGATCATTAACAAGTTGAGTTTGGCAAATTCTTGTTGGAATTCAGGTCTCAAGTCTGGCAGACTGTTGTCATCCGGGCTGGGGTTCCGACTAAGAGCATCTGCCACTACGTTTGCTTTTCCTGGATGATAGTGGATACCAACATCATAATCCTTTACCAATTCCAACCAGCGTCGTTGCCGTAAGTTTAGTTCTGGCTGTGTGAAAATATATTTGAGACTTTTATGGTCCGTATATATTTCACAACGATTTCCAAGTAAGAAGTGCCTCCATTCCTTGAGTGCATGTATGACTGCTGCCAATTCTAAGTCATAAGTGGGATAATTTTCCTCATGCTTGCGAAGTTGCCTTGAAGCGTACGCGACAACCTTGCCTTCTTGCATCAACACGCATCCGAGACCCTTTCTGGACGCGTCACAATACACTTCAAAATTCTTGTGTATGTCTGGCACAATTAATACCGGTGCTGTCGTTAATTTCCGTTTTAGCTCTTGGAAACTTTTCTCGCAGGCTTCTGTCCATTCAAACTTCTTGTCTTTCTTGAGTAACTGCGTCATAGGCTTGACTATGGTGGAGAATCCTTCAATAAATCTACGGTAATGTCCTGCCATTCCCAAGAAACTTCGTATGTCTGTTACGCTGGCTGGTGACTTCCAGCCAAGTACGGCCTTGACTTTCTCCGGGTCCACTGCAATACCGTCTTGGGTCAGCACGTGGCCTAGAAAGCCTACTTGTCTTAGCCAAAATTCGCACTTGCTGAACTTGGCATACAATTGGTGTTTCCTGAGTTCTCCTAGCACAATCCTGAGATGTTCCGCGTGCTCTTCTGGTGTCTTGGAGTATACCAGAATATCGTCGATGAATACCACAACGAACTTGTCCATAAACTTCATAAATACTTTGTTCATGAGGTGAACAAAATATGCGGGGGCGTTCGTTAATCCAAATGGCATTACTGTGAACTCATATAGTCCATATCTGGAGGTGAAGGCTGTTTTGGGGATATCTTCTGTTCGCACTTTTAATTGATGGTATCCTGACCTTAAGTCAATTTTTGAGAATACCTTGGCCTGAGCGAGTTGATCAAACAAATCGTTTATCCTTGGCATCGGGTATTTGTTCTTGACTGTGACCATGTTAAGTGCTCGGTAGTCTATGCACAATCTCAGTGTTCCATCCTTCTTTTTGGCAAATAAATTTGGTGAACCCCAAGGTGAGGAGCTGGCTCGTATATACCCTTTGTCCAATAATTCCTTTATTTGTTTCTTCAACTCAACCAACTCGGATGGTGCCATTCTGTATGGTTTCTTGTATATGGGAGTGGTTCCTGGTGCTAGCTCAATGCTGAATTCTATCTCTCGGTCTGGTGGCATGCCTGGTAGTTCTTCGGGGAATACGTCTGGAAATTCACACACTACTGGAACCTTGTTTAGCTCAGAAACGTCCACCTTATTCAATCTCGGTTGCCGGGGTATTTTTCTTTCTTTGGCCGACACTCTTATTGTCTTCCCGTGGTGGTGTGTGAGAATTACGGTCCGGTTGAAACAATCAATAAAACCTTTGTTGGTGGTTAACCAGTCCATCCCTAGGATGACATCCAGTCCTTTATTTTCCAATACAATAAGATTGGCGTGAAACTTCAATCCTTCAAACTCAATAACCACATCCTGACAGTAATCCTGAGTGACTTGCTGAATCCCAGGGGACTTGATGATCATGGATTTTTCCAAGGGAAACATCGAAAAATTATTTTGCAAAGCAAAACTTTTCGAGATGAATGAGTGAGAAGCTCCAGAATCAAACAAAACCATGGCAGGTATTGTGTTGACAGGAAACGTATCGAGTACGATATCCGGGGCGTTCTGTGCTTCTTCTTTGGTCACGTGGTTCAGATGACCCTTCCTGTGGTTGTTGTTGGGGTTGAAATTGTTTCGCTTGGGTGCTGAATTATTGCCACCGTTGTTCGGCTTTGGGGTCGAGTTCCTTGGCTTGGGGCACTGCTTGGCATAGTGCCCTTCCTCTCCACAGGCGTAACAAGTAACGCCTGGGCGATATGTGAACTCCTTGTCTCTGGCATGGAAATTCTTGGTTGGGCGTGAGACGTTTGTCATAGGTTTGTGTGTCCCACCTTTCTGAAAATCTGTCTTGCTTCGGTGGTTGCGCACAAGAGTAGTCTGGTCTCTTTTTCGCTTGCGGAAATCCTCCAAGCTACGTCTCTCATTTTCCAGAGTAATGGCTTTGTCCACTAGTGTCTTAAAATCTGGAAAAGTGTGCACGACCAGTTGGCATTTAAGCGCGGGCGCCAGACCGTCAAGGAATTTCTCCATCTTCTTGCTTTCAGTCATACGTTCTTCATTGGCGTAGCGAGACAATAGAGTAAATTGACCGTTGTAATCTGACACTGTCATGTTCCTTTGTTTGAGGTCATCGAACTCTCTCTTCTTGATTTTCATAATACTCTTAGGAATGTGTGCACCACGGAAACCTTCCTTGAAATCATCCCAGGTTATATCATTTTCGTTGGGGTGCATGTGCAGAAAATTCTCCCACCATGATGCAGCTGCTCCTATGAGATAGTGTGGGGCATATAGTACCTTCTCGGGGTCTGAACATTTTGCAATAATTAATTTTCTCTCCATATCTCGAAGCCAATCCTCGGCTTCAAGAGGCTTGTCAGTATGAGAAAATGTTTGGGGACGTGTCTTCTGTAGCTCAGATAACTTGGAATGCTGCTGATACTGTCCATGGTGATTTCCCATGTTGATGACTTGGTTCATCATTTCCTGGTGTTGTTGCTGACTTTGCTCATAAAGGCGGCACATTTGGGAAAATGCTGTTTCACTGTCCTGTTGACTCGACTGTCCCTGTGTGAAATTGTTGCCTGGTTGAGTGTCATAATTTTCCTCTGGTGGAGTTGGCATGGAGCGAGTCCAAGGACGAGACATTTTTCACTCTGGGGATATATTTTGTAAAACCCATAAGAAAAGCGAAAAGGGTCGCAAAAACAATTCCATAAATGCACAAAGTGGGTGGTGGTGGTGGTCGCCGGCGAGCTCTACGTCGACGGCGGCCCTTGCTCCGACGGACGGTGGCTCGGGTGGAGATGGATCTCGTCGGGGAGAGCTGCGAAGGCCAAATTGAGTCTTGGGTTAGCTCACCGGGTGCTCGAGGGGGCTACTGACGAGGTTTGGGCATCGGGGATGGCCTCACCGGAGTGAATCGATTTGGTGGCCGAGGCGGAACGAGGCGGCCGGAGTTGGGGGAGGAGACCTCCTCGAGCTCCTCCTAGTGGCCTGGCGGGGTGTCTGTGGGGTGTAGTGAGGGTGTGTGCTCGAGGGCGAGCTCGGGGTCCCCTTTTATAGGCGATCCGAGGCGGTGGCCGTGAACGGGGTTCTCCGGCGATGGATTACGGCGGCGCAGTGCTCGGTCGGGGAGTTTAGGAGGTTGGGCATCAACGTGGAGGTCCACTGGTTCCATTCAGACGCTAAACGGACTTGGATTAGGAGCTTGGGGTGGGTTTCGACGGAACGGGGCGGCGCGGGCCCGTCGGCGTCAGGGAGCACGCTCTGTGCGTGCCGCGCCACGGCGACGGTGCCGCATGCGTGCGCTGGCAAGGAGATGGCCACGCGGAGCTACCAGGAGGATTCGGCGGCGCCGAACGGCGTTGAGCCGCCGTTCTGCTCCCTGTCGGCCGCTACGGTGGTTCGGCCGCCGCAAGACAGGCCGGTGCAGGCGGGCCAGGGTGCTACCGACGCCAGGAAGGCGCCAAGCGCGCATGTGGAGCTCCGGACAAGCAGGCCAGGCGGCGAGCAACGTGCCAAGGGCACTGTGGCCGCATGACCGAAATCTGACGAAGAGAAATGACACTGAACCCTGAAGTTTCTCTGAATTTTCTGAATGTGCAAAGGAACAGTGCAGTTCAGGTGTTCGACAGAATGTTTTTGGTATGAGGGAGGCTCTGCTTGAGCTGATTTTTGGTGGAGTGGCCTCTCATTGCAACTAGAGGTTGCTTGAATTTTGGTGGAATTTTTGGAGAAGTGTAGATATGAATTTCACCAAATTTGGCAAATCTGGTCCAAACTTGCGGTGAGTGAAATTTGAAAAATTTGAAGAGAAGAAGAGTGGACCAAGATGGTTCTAGGTTGTGGGTACTAAGGACTATCCAGAGGAGTTGGTTTGAGATAAAAACTCAAAGGCAATGAGGTACTTGCTTTGAAAATCACTCAGGCTCAAAATAATTGGCAGAAATGATTTGAGAGATAAAATAATTGAAATAAAATCCAAAACTTGTTTGGACCTGTTGAGACAGAGAATTTAGATTGTTCAAAAGTGGAGGGAGGGATTTTGAGAAGATTTACTATAGGAGACATGGTAAAACCATGGGTGGTTTTCAAGATAAGAAAAACCTCAAAATTCATAGAGTTCTTTTTATAAGAAAAAGAATAATTTCCAAAAATATACTTTGAGAAGGGAACCATCAGAGAAAGAGTTTTAAATGATCAAACACCATAGTTTGAAGAAGATACAAGAATAAAAATCCTTGCCAAAGAAGTTTTTAAGAGGAAGGTTTTCTAGAAAAATTTTAAATGGCCTCTTTTCAAAACCAACAAAGTTTTTGCTGAAAACCAAATAAAAATTTTGGAGTGTCACATATCCCAAATTTCCTTTGCATTCTCAAGACGGCTGATTTTGTTGAATTCTACGGGGCACAATCCATTGAAGAGGACATCACAAGCTTGAGCGTTGTATTGCAGCATCTTCAACTCTTCCGCGGTAGCTTCACGGTTCGGTTCTTTCCCATCAAAGAATTCACCTTGCAAGCCAATACACACAATAGCCCAAACGGCGGGTTATGTCCAAGAATATGCATTTTCATCTTATGCTTCCAACTAGCAAAATTAGTGCAATCAAAGTAAGGACCTCTACGGTGATAATTTCCCTCGCTAGACGCCATACTCACCTAGGTTGTGAAACCAAGGCTATGACCACCAAAAGCTATGGAAATCAAAGCAAATGGAGACCAAAGATCTGATACCACTTGTAGGATCGAAAGTATGTCTAGAGGGGGGTGATTGTAACATCCCAAATTTTCAATTTGGAATTAAGTATGTCTAGAGGGGGGTGATTGTAACATCCCAAAAATTTTCAATTTGGAATGTTATACATTAGTCATCATGCATATCATATTTTATTTTGCTTTTGGTTTTGATCCTAGAAAATCCTAAGCAACTCAAGGACCCACGGAGAGAGTTGGGGATTTCTTATTTACATATTTGAGTTTTCTCAAATTATGTAAACAGGATCATTTTATTTTATTTATTTTATCATCAATTATTTCTATTACAAAAATATGAGAGAGGGAATAAAATGACTTTCCCAAAATATAGAAATATTGAGGATTTAATAAAAAAATCAAATAAGTTTTATTTCGGAGTTTTTCGGTATTTTTAATTGAATTTAGGAAAAATGCGCGTTTTTCAAAGTTGTAGTTTGGGCCCAGATAAATGTTCACTTTATCGGGCTTGATTTTAGAAACCCGGCAAAATTTATTTCGTGATTTTTGGAGTCCGTTTAGTATTTCTTTTTATTTTTCTTTCAAGCGGAATTATTTAAAAAAAACGGAACCGACTACGGGTCGTACTCGGCCAGGACTCCCTGGCCGGGGCCTTTATAAGGCGCCCGAGGCCCGAGCCGAGAGAGAGCCCAGCCGCCGCCGCCTAACCCTAGCCCCGCCCCAGCCGCCGCCGGAGTTGCGCACCGCTCGAGGTTCGCCGCCGCCTTGTTTTCTGTGCTGTTTAAAAAAATCTGTTCATCATTTTTCTTTTTCGTCGGATTTTTCGCGGTTATTTTCTGATCGCGATTTCTGATCCGATTTTCGTTTTAGTATAACTTTTCGCTCGTTTATCGGAATCAGGCGATTCAAGCGCCTGGAGTTTCGTCTCGAAACCCTCTTTCCGAATAATCAACTTAAACATGTTTTTGCTACTGTAAAATTTGCCCTAGATCCAGATTACTAGAACGAAGTTGTTTTCTTTCGCCGTTTGATTTCTTTTGCTTCGTTCGATTTGATTCTTTTTGCAAACCAGGGTTCTTAAGTTGAACTTTCTGGTTAGATCTCTTATTTGAGTTTTACCTGTGCATTAGATGAGTACTTATTGTATGCTTGTTGTTGTCTGCGATAGAATACCCGGAGTGCGCCGCCTGTTACTTCGAATCTCTAGGTTTCGCGGATCATCAGCAAGGCAAGTAACACTTTGATCATACCTTTTCTACAACCCAGTTTTATTGCATTAGATCAATCCTCACACATTGCATGGATCAATCCTCACACATTGCATGATTAGGATCTAATTAAATTGTGGGATGGGAAGTATATGAGGTAGTACCTATTACCTGTTTATTATCAAACCTTTGGGAGTTACTTCTACGTTTGCTTATTATGCCATGCTATGCTAGTAGACGTGGATTGGGTGAGTGATATCCATGACAGATGTGAGATTGATAATTAAGGGTTTATCTAAGGTGGCAACCTAACACACATCTGGGTGGATTGAGGCACCTGGGGTTTCCAGGACTTGCCTGTTTTTATTTGGACCGCCACCCAGGCCCAAAGGGATCATGAGATTATTCATACTAGAAACTTCCGTGTGCAGCCACAAGCAATTATGGGCTCTGGCATAGTTGACTAAGTTGTGCGAACTCTTACAGGGTAGACTAGCAGATGTAGGGGAAAGTAGGTGTACCGGTCTATCCGTCGTAAGGTGCTAGCGCTTCTGAAAGACTGTGTCTCGGTCATCCGTCTTCTCAAACACCCTGTACTGTGAGAAACCAAACGGAGGCGATCGAGTCTTGTGGGGAAAAGTGCGCAAACCTCTGCAGAGTGTAACAAACTAATCATGGTTAGCCGTGTCCCCGGTTATGGACATCTTGAGTATCTAGTACCTGGATTATCATGTGAATCTCAACATGTTACTCTAAATTAATTTTGTGGGGTTTTTAATGATGTTACTTAATTGGGATTGAGAATGCTGTCAACCATTCTCAATGTTTAACAACCACCATGATAGTAATTAATTTTATTCCTTTGAAGTAGGGAAAAATTGGCTTTACGCAAAACTGTAACCTTAGAGCTTTCCACCAGCCAAATATGCATATAGTATAGCTGTTGCATTCCATTACTCTCTATGTGTTACCTTGCCAGCATATTCCATGTGCTGACCCATTTTCGGGCTGCAACGTTAATGTTGCAGACTTTTCAGACGATGATTGAGGAGTTTTAGGTCATGGTTCTATACTCAGTGATGCCGTTGGAGTTGATGGACTCACTTATCTTCCAAGCCTTCCGCTGTTATCGGTATTAGATGGCCTTAATCCATATTTATTGTAATAAGTTCTCTTTTGAGACACTCGATGTAATAAGTGTGTGATTGCTACTCTGCTATAAATCCTCCGAGTACTGTGTGGTGTCAGCATTACTGATCCAGGGATGACACCGGAGCATAGAGATCAGACTGTTTGAGGTCTGGTCGCTACAGAGATGGTATCAGAGCACACGCTGACTGTAGGACACGACCACTAATCTAAAGACTTAGATCACTACTCACCCTCTTCTCTTCTGACTTCTCATCTTTTCTACTCTTTAGGATGGCGGATGCAAGGAACAAGTTCACACAACCAGATGAAGATACACCCTTTGGACGCCACTTGAAGGAAGTCACTAGATACCTGAACATAGGAGTACCAAGCTTCACGGGAACCTACAACGCCACCTTACCTGAAGAAGAGCGCTGGATGATTCAAGTTCAAGTTCCAGGAAGGACGTTTATGCGAGTCACTGAGCCCATAGAGTTTTCTTTTGATGCACCAACTTGGAGTCTAGGAAAGAGCATGGCAGCTCATATCGCCATGGGACGCATTGGAGAAGTCTACCGCAAGGATCTCAAGGATACTATCTACCAGATTTGTGGACGCCGAGATGAACACTGGGAGATGATCAGCACCAGGAAAGATAGATCAATTGCATCTTTTATCCAGGAGTTAAACCAGCACATTCGACGACAGGAGAATCAGATGTGCGCCGACATGATAGATCTGAAGAAGGCTAAGACTAGAATCAAGGAACTAGAGGAAGAACTCAAGGCTACACGCGAAGATTATGAAGAAGAAATTGAAGTATTGGTGGAGAAGAATGACGATCTGATCAAGAAGATTGGAATATTTATGGGAGGCCCGACACCAGTAGATGAAGACGAAGAACCCAAGGAGATTAGCCCGGAAGACTACATCATCATTGACTGCACCGACTCGGAGCAAGATAGTAGCGATGATGACTATGTGGATGAAGCAGGAGCAGATATCATGGAGTCTACAACCGTAGAATATTTCTAGTAGACCGCATCATCAGTAGTAGTAGTCCACCATGTAAATATAGTAGTCCGAGCACTTTGCGATAGTTAGATCGATTGTATGCCTTTGTTTGTTTGAATGAAGTGAATTGGTTGCTTTTGCCTCATGTGCATATGGGTAGTGTTTTCTCTTTAGACCCCCTCTATTCTTATATCTCATCTTTTCTAAACCCTCAGATGCCTCCAACCCAAGCTCTTAGGTCACCCATGTTAGTAACCTCGCCAGGAGCAGAGTATGTGGCTAGTCTATGGTGTGATCGGTTACCATTAAGGATTGGTAACTATGTTTTTCCCTCAGACCTAGTAGTATTGGAATCTCAAGGATTGGATGTGATATTAGGCATGGATTGGTTATCAAAGTATGAAGGGAATATTGAGTGTGCTAGTAAGTCAATTTTGCTTACCACCCCAGAAGGGAGAAGGATCAAGTATGTATCCCGGCATGTGCCAAAGAGCACCCAACTAAATTGCCTAACAGGAGTTGTGCAGGAGGAAGTACCAGTGGTAAAGGATTTCCCTGATGTATTTCTCGAAGAGTTGCCAGGCATGCCACCGGATAGAGACATTG
This sequence comes from Triticum urartu, assembly GCF_003073215.2. Taxonomy (NCBI): domain Eukaryota; kingdom Viridiplantae; phylum Streptophyta; class Magnoliopsida; order Poales; family Poaceae; genus Triticum; species Triticum urartu. The sequence goes on along the minus strand of NC_053026.1, from coordinate 292,618,660 downwards.
AGTTTTTGATTGAGCTTTTGCCAGGCACTAGGCCAATATCGAAGAGACCATATAGGATGCCAGCAAAAGATTTGGTGGAAATTAAGAAGCAGATTAAGGAGTTACTGGATAAGGGATATATTCGCCCAAGTTCTTCGCCTTGGGGATCACCAGTACTTCTAGTGGAGAAGAAGGATGGATCGTTAAGGATGGTTGTTGACTATCGAGGATTGAACGAAGTAACAATCAAGAACAAGTACCCGCTACCAATGATCAATGATCTGTTTGATCGATTGCAAGGAGCTAAAGTGTTTTCCAAGATTGATTTGCGATCAGGATACCATTAGTTGAAGATTCGAGAACAGGATATCCCGAAGACAGCATTCACCACAAGATATGGACTGTATGAGTATACCGTTATGTCATTTGGACTGACTAACGCGCCTGCCTATTTTATGAACATGATGAACAAAGTGTTTATGGAGTTTTTGGATAAGTTCATCGTAGTGTTCATTGATGATATCCTGGTATATTCGAAGAATGAAGAGGAGCATAAGGAACATTTGCGTTTGGTACTTGGAAAGCTCAGAGAACATCAATTATATGCCAAGTTCAGCAAATGTGAATTTTGGTTGAAGGAAGTAGGATTCCTCGGACATGTTATATCTGGAGAAGGTATAGTAGTAGATCCCGCTAAAGTTGAAACCGTGACCAAGTGGGAAGCCCCAACTACCGTTGGAGAGATCCGGAGTTTTCTTGGACTCGCAGGATACTACCGGAGATTTATTGAGAATTTCTCAAAGATCGCGAAACCTATGACGGAGTTGCTGAAGAAGGATACCAAGTTCAAATGGACTGAGGAGTGTGAGGCTAGTTTCCAGGAGTTGAAGAAACGCTTGGTTACCTCACCAGTGTTGATTTTGCTAGATCAAACCAAGGATTATGAGGTGTATTGCGACGCTTCACGTCGAGGACTTGGAGCAGTGCTTATGCAGGAAGGGAGAGTTGTTTCATATGCTTCACGACAACTGAAGCCCCACGAATTGGATTATGCCACGCATGATTTGGAGTTAGCAGCCGTAGTGCATGCAATGAAGACATGGAGACATTTCCTCATTGGAAATCATTGTGAGGTGTACACGGATCATAAGAGTTTGAAGTACATTTTCACGCAGAAGAAGTTGAACCTCAGACAAAGGAGATGGTTGGAGCTTATCAAGGATTATGATATGAAATTACATTACCATCCCGGAAAAGCTAATGTAGTAGCTGATGCATTAAGCCGCAAGAGCCATGTCAATACGTTAATGACGGGAGAAATACCCAAGGAGTTAGCAGAAAATTTTCATGAACTATGTTTGGAAATAGTTCCGAGAGGCTATGTAGCAGCATTCGAGATTCAGTCAACATTGATGGACAGAATCAAAGAAGCTCAGAAATCTGACAAGGAGATTGCTTCCATAAAGGAGAAGATGAAAGAAGGAAAAGCTAAAGGATTTCGTGAGGATGAGCACGACACCCTATGGTTCGAAGACCGTGTTTATGTACCCAATGACCCAGAGATCAGAAAGTTGATTTTGCAAGAGGCACATGATTCACCGTATTCGATTCACCCAGGAAATACCAAGATGTATTTGGATTTGAAGGATATTTTCTGGTGGACTGGAATGAAAAAGGATATTGCGGAGTATGTAGCAGTTTGTGACGTATGTCAGAGAGTAAAGGCAGAGCATCAGAAGCCAGCAGGATTGTTGCAACCATTGCCAACACCCGAATGGAAGTGGGATAAGTTAGGCATGGATTTTATCATGGGATTACCAAGGACTCGTTCAGGCTATGACTCGATTTGGGTTGTAGTTGATCGATTGACGAAGGTAGCTCATTTCATCCCAGTAAAGACCACTTACACCAGTGCTAAGTTGGCAAAGATATACATGACCAGGATCGTATGTTTGCATGGAGTTCCGAGGAGCATCGTATCAGATAGAGGAACCCAGTTTACCTCAAAGTTCTGGAAGCAGTTGCATGAGACTTTGGGTACTAGGCTAGAATTTAGTACAGCTTTTCACCCGCAGACAGATGGACAGACCGAGAGAGTCAATCAGATTTTGGAGGATATGCTGAGAGCTTGTGCGCTAGATTATGGATCTAGTTGGGATGATAATTTGCCATATGCAGAGTTCTCTTACAATAATAGCTATCAGACCAGTTTGAAGATGGCCCCTTTCGAAGCTTTGTACGGAAGGAGGTGCAGGACACCGTTGTCATGGGACGAAGTTGGAGACCGCCAGTTGTTTGGACCAGATCTGATTAAAGAGTCTGAATAGAAGGTGAAGTTGATTCGCGATAGGCTCAAGGTAGCCCAGTCCAGGCAGAAGAGCTACGCAGATTCTAAACGCAAGGAGACAGTTTACGAAGTTGGAGACAGAGTTTATCTTCGAGTATCCCCACTTCGAGGGATTAAGCACTTTGGAGTTAAGGGGAAGTTAGCGCCACGATTTGTAGGACCATATCGAGTTTTGGAGTGTATGGGAGAAGTGGCCTACAAGTTGGAATTGCCAGAAGTATTGGCAGGAGTGCATGATGTGTTCCACGTTTCTCAGTTGAAGAAGTGTCACGCGGAGATGGCTGACATACCCTTGAGAGACACAGTGCCATTAGAAGCAATTCAGTTGGATAACAATTTGACCTATGAGGAGAAACCAGTCAAGATCCTCGAGTTTGCCAGTCGAGTTACTCGCAGCAAGGTTATCAAGTTTTGCAAAGTTCAGTGGAGCCACCATACGGAGGATGAAGCCACCTGGGAGCGAGAGGAAGATTTGCTTAAAGACCACCCTCACCTATTTTCTAGCCAACCCGAATCTCGAGGGCGAGATTCATCTTAAGGGGGGTAGGTTTGCAACATCCCAAATTTTCAATTTGGAATGTTATACATTAGATCATCATGCATATCATATTTTATTTTGCTTTTGGTTTTGATCCTAGAAAATCCTAAGCAACTCAAGGACCCACGGAGAGAGTTGGGGATTTCGTTATTTACATATTTCAGTTTTCTCAAATTATGTAAACAGGATCATTTGATTTTATTTATTTTATCATAAATTATTTCTATTACAAAAATATGAGAGAGGGAATAAAATGACTTTCCCAAAATATAGAAATATTGAGGATTTAATAAAAAATCAAATAAGTTTTATTTCGGAGTTTTTCGGTATTTTTAATTGAATTTAGGAAAAATGCGCGTTTTTCAAAGTTGTAGTTTGGGCCCAGATAAATGTTCACTTTATCGGGCTTGATTTTAGAAACCCGGCAAAATTTATTTCGTGATTTTTGGAGTCCGTTTAGTATTTCTTTTTATTTTTCTTTGGAGCGGAATTATTTAAAAAAAACCGGAACCGACTACGGGCCGTACTCGGCCAGGACTCCCTGGCCGGGGCCTTTATAAGGCGCCCGAGGCCCGACCCGAGAGAGAGCCCAGCCGCCGCCGCCTAACCCTAGCCCCGCCCCAGCCGCCGCCACCACCGCCCGCCGCCGCCGGAGTTGCGCGCGCCCGAGGTTCGCCGCCGCCTCGTTTTCCGTGCTATTTAAAAAAATCTGTTCGTCGTTTTTCTTTTTCGTCGGATTTTTCGCGGTTATTTTCTGATCGTGATTTCTGATCGATTTTCGTTTTAAGTATAACTTTTCGCTCGTTTATCGGAATCAGGTGATTCAAGCGCATGGAATTTCGTCTCGAAACCCTCTTTCCGAATAATCAACTTAAACATGTTTTTGCTACTGTAAAATTTGCCCTAGATCCAGATTACTAGAACGAAGTTGTTTTCTTTCACCGTTTGATTTCTTTTGCTTCGTTCGATTTGATTCTTTTTGCAAACCAGGGTTCTTAAGTTGAACTTTTTGGTTAGATCTCTTATTTGAGTTTTACCTGTGCATTAGATGAGTACTTATTGTATGCTTGTTGTTTGTCTGCGATAGAATACCCGGAGTGCGCCGCCTGTTACTTCGAATCTCTAGGTTACGCGGATCATCAGCAAGGCAAGTAACACTTTGATCATACCTTTTCTACAACCCAGTTTTATTGCATTAGATCAATCCTCACACATTGCATGATTAGGATCTAATTAAATTGTGGGATGGGAAGTATATGAGGTAGTACCTATTACCTGTTTATTATCAAACCTTTGGGAGTTACTTCTACGTTTGCTTATTATGCCATGCTATGCTAGTAGACGTGGATTGGGTGAGTGATATCCATGACAGATGTGAGATTGTTAATTAATGGTTTATCTAAGGTGGCACCTAACACACACATCTGGGTGGATTTGAGGCACCTGGGGTTATTCCAGGACTTGCCTGTTTTGTTTTGGACCGCCACCCAGGCTCAAAGGGATCATGAGATTATTCATACTAGAAACTTCCATGTGCAGCCACAAGCAATTATGGGCTCTGCATAGTTGACTAAGTTGTGCGAACTCTTACAGGGTAGACTAGCAGATGTAGGGGAAGTAGGTGGTACGGTCTACCCGTCGTAAGGTGCTAGCGCTTCTGAAAGACTGTGTCTCGGTCATCCGTCTTCTCAAACACCCTGTAGTGCGAGAAACCAAACCCAACGGAGGCGATCGAGTCTTGTGGGGAAAAGTGCGCAAACCTCTGCAGAGTGTAACAAACTAATCATGGTTAGCCGTGTCCCCGGTTATGGACATCTTGAGTATCTAGTACCTGGATTATCATGTGAATCTCAACATGTTACTCTAAATTAATTTTGTTGGGGTTGTTTAATGATGATCTTAATTGGATTGAGAATGCTGTCAACCATTCTCATGTTTAACAACACCATGATAGTAATTAAATTTTATTCCTTTGAAGTAGGGAAAATTGGCTTTACACAAAAACTGTAACCTAGAGCTTTCCACCAGCCAAATATGCATATAGTATAGCTGTTGCATTCCATTACTCTCTATGTGTTACCTTGCCAGCATATTCCATGTGCTGACCCGTTTTCGGGCTGCAACGTTAATGTTGCAGATTTTTCAGACGACGATTTGAGGAGTTTTAGGTCGTGGTTCTATACTCAGTGATGCTGTTGGAGTTGATGACTCACTTATCTTCCAAGCCTTCCGCTGTTATCGTTATTAGATGGCCTTAAGCCATATTTATTGTAATAAGTTCTCTTTTGAGACACTTCGATGTAATAAGTGTGTGATTGCTACTCTGCTATAAATCCTTCCGAGTACTGTGTGGTGTCAGCATTACTGATCCAGGGATGACACCGGAGCACAGAGATAGACTGTTTGAGGTCTGGTCGCTACAGTGATTAGACTACTTGACCAAATAAAAATCTAGCCTTTTCCCAATTTTAGTTCTTGGCAGATTTTAGCTATCTTAGCACAAGTCAAGCAATCTCCACACAATTCAAGCAAGCATGCAAAAGAGTATATGAGCAGCAGCAAGTAAAGCATGCAACTTGCAAGAATGTAAAGGGAAGGGTTTGGAGGATTCAAACGCAATTGGAGACACGGATGTTTTTGTCGTGGTTCCGATAGGTGGTGCTATCGTACATCCACGTTGATGGAGACTTCAACCCACAGAGGGTAACAGTTGCGCGAGTCCACGGGGGGCTCCACCCATGAAGGGTCTACGAAGAAGCAACCTTGTCTATTCCATCACGGCCGTCGCCCACGAAGGACTTGCCTCGCTAGCGGTAGATCTTCACGAAGTAGGCGATCTCCTTGCCCTTACAAACTCCCTTGGTTCAACTCCACAATCTTGTCGGAGGCTCCCAAGTGACACCTAGCCAATCTAGGAGACACCACTCTCCAAGAAGTAACAAATGGTGTGTTGATGATCAACTCCTTGCTCTTGTGCTTTAAATGATAGTCTCCCCAACACTCAACTCTCTCTCACAGAATTTGGATTTGGTGGAAAGAAGATTTGAGTGGAAAGCAACTTGGGGAAGGCTAGAGATCAAGATTCATATGGTTGGAGTGGAATATCTTGACCTCAACACAAGTGTAGGTGGTTCTCTCTCAAAAAATGTGTATTGGAAGTGTAGGTATGTTCGGATGGCTCTCTCCACGAATGAAGAGTGGGTGGAGGGGTATATATAGCCTCCACACAAAATCTAACCGTCACACACAATTTGCCAAACTCGGTGGGACCGAATGGTTAAACTCGGTCGGACCGATTCAGCAAACCTAGTGACCGTTAGGATTTTCGGTGGGACTGAGATGCAACTCGGTAGGACCGATATGGTTAGGTTTAGGGCATAACGTAATCTCGGTGTGACAGATTACACAAACTCGGTGGGACCGATTTTGGTAATAAGCTAACCAGAGAGTTGGTCAGGTAAACTCGGTGGGACCGATTCGCTCATCTCGGTGAGACCGAAATGTTACAAAAGGGAAACAGAGAGTTTACATTGCAATCTCGGTGGGACCGATCGCTCATCTCGGTAAGACTGAAACATTACGAAGGGAAACAGAGAGATTACAATCCCATCTCGGTGAGACCGAGATCCCTATCGGTGAGACCGATTTGCCTAGGGTTTGTGGCAGTGGCTATGACATTTGAAACTCGGTGGCGCCGGATAGAAAGAATCGGTGGGGCCGAGTTTGACTTTTGGTTTAGGTCATATGTGGATGTGGGAAGGTAGTTGAGGATTTTGGAGCATATCACTGAGCATTTTGAGCAAGCAAGCCATTAAGCAACACCTCATCCCTCCTTGATAGTATTGCTTTTCCTATAGACTCAATGTGATCTTGGATCACTAAAATATAAAATGTAGAGTCTTGAGCTTCAAGCTTGAGCCAAACTTTTTGTCCTTAGAATTTTGAGGGATCCACTTTCCTCATCCATGCCATGTCATTCATTGAGCTTTTCCTGAAATATTAATCTTGGAATAATGTTAGCTCAATGAGCTATATGTTGTTAGGAATTACCAAAACCACCTAGGGATAGTTGCACTTTCATCATCAGATTCGAATGAGAGAAGAAGATGAGGCCAAGACGGCGTTCAAAACCCATCACGGCCATTTTCAGTTCCACGTTGAGGGAGTCCTGGATTAGGGGGTCTCCGGACAGCAGAGCTATATCCTTTGGTCGGACTGTTGGACTATGAAGATACAAGATTGAAGACTTCGTCTTGTGTCCGGATGGGACTCTACTTGGCGTGGAAGGCAAGCTAGGCAATACGGATATGGATATCTCCTCCTTTGTAACCGACCTTGTGTAACCCTAGCCCTCTCCGGTGTCTATATAAACCAGAGGGTTTTAGTCCGTAGGACAACATACAATCATACCATAGGCTAGCTTCTAGGGTTTAGCCTCTCCGATCTCGTGGTAGATCTACTCTTGTACTACCCATATCATCAATATTAATCGAGCAGGACGCAGGGTTTTACCTCCATCAAGAGGGCCCGAACCTGGGTAAAACACCGTGTCCCCTGCCTCATGTTACCATCCGCCTTAGACGCACAGTTAGGGACCCCCTACCCGAGATTCGCCAGTTTTGACACCGACATTGGTGCTTTCATTGAGAGTTCCTCTGTGTCGTCGCCGTTAGGCTTGATGGCTCCTACTATCATCGATGGCGATGCAGTCCAGGTTGAGACTTTTCTCCCCGGACAGATCTTTGTGTTTGGCGGCTTCGCACTACGGGCCAACTCGCTTGGCCATCTGGAGTAGATCGAAAGTCGCGCCCCTGGCCACCAGGTCAGGTTTGGAAGCTTAAACTACACGGCCGATATCCGTGGAGATTTGATCTTCGACGGATTCGAGCCTCTGCCTTGTGCGTCTCGCGGTCACGATGAGTACGATTTAGCTCTACCATCGTACAGTGTTTAAGAAATCACACCGGCAACCGCTCCAACCCTTAATTCGGAGTCAGTTACGCCTCCCATGGATGGGTGGATAGACCCTGCCACAGAGGCCGCATCCCCAACGGCGATCGAGCCGAATATCGATCTTACCCTTCACGAGAGCTTGATGTCTACTACACAACCTTCTTCTTGTAGACGTTGTTGGGCCTCCAAGTGCAGAGGTTTGTAGGACAGTAGCAAATTTCCCTCAAGTGGATGACCTCAGGTTTATCAATCCGTAGGAGGCGTAGGATGAAGATGGTTTCTCTCAAGCAACCCTGCAACCAAATAACAAAGAGTCTCTTGTGTCCCCAACACACCCAATACAATGGTAAATTGTATAGGTGCACTAGTTCGGCGAAGAGATGGTGATACAAGTGGTATATGGATAGTAGATAAAGGTATTTGTAATCTGAAAATATAAAAACAGCAAGGTAACTAATGGTAAAAGTGAGCGTAAACGGTATTGCAATGATGGTAAACAAGGCCTAGGGTTCATACTTTCGCTAGTGTAAGTTCCCTCAACAATACTAACATAATTGGATCACATAACTATCCCTCAACATGCAACAAAGAGTCACTCCAAAGTCACTAATAGCGGAGAACGAACGAAGAGATTATGGTAGGGTACGAAACCACCTAAAAGTTATTCTTTCCAATCAATCTGTTGGGCTATTCCTATAAGTGTCACAAATAGTCCTAGAGTTCGTACTAGAATAACACCTTAAGACACAAATCAATCAAAATCCTAATATCACCTAGATACTCCAATGTCACATCAAGTATCCATGGGCATGATTATATGATATTCATCACACAATCTCAATTCATCTATTCAACCAACACATAGAACCTCAAAGAGTGCCCCAAAGATCTACCGGAGAATCACGACGAAAATGTGTGCCAACCCCTATGCATAGGTTCATGAACCCGCAAGTTGGTCACCTTAACATACATCAGGTGGCACGCGGTATCCCATTGTCACCACTGATATCCACGGCAAGACATACATCAAGTGTTCTCAAATCTTTAAAGACTCAATCCGATAAGACAACTCCAAAGGGGAAACTCAATTCATTACAAGAGAGTAGAGGGGGGAAGAAACATCATAGGATCCAAATATAATAGCAAAGCTCGTGATACATCAAGATCGTATCATCTCAAGAACACGAGAGAGAGAGAGAGAGAGATCAAACACATAGCTACTGGTACATAACCTCAGCCCCGAGGGAGAACTACTCCCTCCTCGTCATGGAGAGCACCAGGATGATGAAGATGGTCACCGGTGAGGGATTGCCCCCTCCGGCAGGGTGCCGGAACGGGTCTAGATTGGTTTTCGGTGGCTACGGAGGCTTCTGGCGGCAGAACTCCCGATCTATGTTGCGTTCTGGAAGTTTTAGGTCACGTAGGTATATATGGGTGCAGGAGGTACGTCAGGGGAGCCACGAGGGTCCCACGAGACAGGGGGTGCGCCCCCCACCCTCGTGAGCACCTCGTCTCTTCCTTGACATGGGGTCCAAGTCCATCAGGTGTGTTTCCTTCCAAAAATAACTTCTCCAGTTGATTTCGTTCCGTTTCGACTCCGTCTGATATTCCTTTTCTTCGAAACACTGAAATAGGCATAAAACAACAAATCTGGGCTGGGCCTCCGGTTAATAGGTTAGTCCCAAAAGTAATATAAAAGTGGAAAATAAAGCCCAATATTGCCCAAAACAGTAGATAGTATAGCATGGAGCAATCAAAAATTATAGATACGTTGGAGATGTATCAAGCATCCCCAAGCTTAATTCCTGCTCGTCCTCGAGTAGGTAAATGATAAAAAGATAATTTTTGATGTGGAATGCTAGTTGGCATAATTTCAATGTAATTCTTCTTACTTGTGATATGAATATTCAGATCCATAAGATTCAAGACAAAAGTTTAATATTGACATAAAAATAATAATACTTCAAGCATACTAACAAGCAATCATGTCTTCTCAAAATAACATGGCCAAAGAAAGTTATCCCTACAAAATCATATAGTCTGGCTATGCTCCATCTTCACCACACAACATATTTAAATCATGCACAACCCCGATGACAAGCCAAGCAATTGTTTCATACTTTTGATGTTCTCAAACTTTTTCAATCTTCACGCAATACATGAGCGTGAGCCATGGATATAGCACTATAGGTGGAATAGAATGGTGGTTGTGGAGAAGACAAAAAGGGAGAAGATAGTCTCACATCAACTAGGCGTATCAACGGGCTATGGAGATGCTCATCAATAGATATCAATGTGAGTGAGTAGGGATTGCCATGCAACGGATGCACTAGAGCTATAAATGTATGAAAGCTCGACAATAGAAACTAGTGGGTGTGCATCCAACTCGCTTGCTCACGAAGACCTAGGGCATTTTGAGGAAGCCCATCATTGGAATATACAAGCCAAGTTCTATAATGAAAAATTCCCACTAGTATATGAAAGTGATAACATGAGAGACTCTCTACTATGAAGATCATGGTGCTACTTTGAAGCACAAGTGTGGTAAAAGGATAGTAACATTGTCCCTTCTCTCTTTTTCTCTCATCATTTTTTTGTTTGGGCCTTTTCTCTTCTTCTTTTTATGGCCTCTTTTTTTCGTCCGGAGTCTCATCCTGGCTTATGGGGGAATCATAGTCTCCATCATTCTTTCCTCACTGGAACAATGCTCTAATAATGATCATCATCACACTTTTATTTTTCTTATAACTCAACAATTACAACTCGATACTTAGAACAAAATATGACTCTATATGAATGCCTCCGGCGGTGTACCGGGATATGCAATGATGCATGAGTGACATGTATGAAAGAATTATGAATGGTGGCTTTGCCACAAATACGATGTCAACTACATGATCATGCTAAGCAATATGACAATGATGGAGTGTGTCATAATAAATGGAACGGTGGAAAGTTGCATGGCAATATATCTCGGAATGGCTATGAAAATGCCATAATAGGTAGGTATGGTGGCTGTTTTGAGGAAGGTATATGGTGGGTTTATGGTACCGGCGAAAGTTGCGCGGTACTAGAGAGGCTAGCAAAGGTGGAAGGGTGAGAGTGCGTATAATCCATGGACTCAACATTAGTCATAAAGAACTCACATACTTATTGCAAAAATCTATTAGTTATCGAAACAAAGTACTACGCGCATGCTCCTAGGGGGATAGATTGGTAGGAAAAGACCATCGCTCGTCGCCAACCGCCACTCATAAGGAAGACAATCAATAAATAAATCATGCTCCGACTTCCTCACATAACGGTTCACCATACGTGCATGCTACGGGAATCACGAACTTCAACACAAGTATTTCTCAAATTCACAACTACTCAACTAGAATGAATCTAATATTACCATCCTCATATCTCAAAACAATCATCAAGTATCAAACTTCTCTTAGTATTCAACACACTCATAAGAGGATTTTATTATTCTTGAATACCTAGCATATTAGGATTTTTAAGCACATTACCATGCTATTTAAGACTCTCAAAAATAATATAAGTGAAGCATGAGAGTTCATCTATTTCTTCAGAATAAAACTACCACCATGCTCTCAAAGGTATAAGTGAAGCACTAGAGCAAATGACAAACTACTCCGAAAGATTTAAGTGAAGACCAATGAGTAGTTAAATAATTTTTTTAGCTATGTGAAGACTCTCTAACATTTAATAATTTCAGATCTTGGTAATTTATTCAAACAGAAAGCAAAGCAAAATAAAATGACATCTAAGAATAGCAATCATTATGTGAAGAAGCAAAAACTTAGGATCAACCGATACTAACCGATAGTTGTTGAAGAAGAAAGGTGGGATGCCAACCGGGGCATCCCCAAGCTTAGATGCTTGAGAATTCTTGAAATATTATCTTGGGGTGCCTTGGGCATCCCCAAGCTTGAGCTTTTGTGTCTCCTTAATTCCTCTCATATCACGGTCTCCCTAAATCTCAAAAGCTTCATCCACACAAAACTCAACAAGGACTCGTGAGATAAGTTAGTATAAACCATTGCCGAAACCTTATTATACTCTACTGTAGCAAATCACTAAAATTATTATTCAACATTGCATACTAAATGCCTCTGCATATTTAATATTCCTATCCTCAAATAGAATCATTAAAGAAGCAAACATATGCAAACAATGCAAACATAACAGCAATCTGCCTAAACAGGACAGTCTGTAAAGAATGCAGCAACATCCATACTTCCCTAGCTCCAAAAATTATGAAAGAAAATTCCCACTGTAGTAAATTTATCAGAGCTTAATATTCAAAATGTTTCAACATTTTATCACATTCTGAATTTTCTAGGGAATTATTGCAACAGCGGTAAACTTTCTGTTTTCAAACAGCAACATGTATACTTGTAACATAGGCATAGTAAAGGCTATCAATGCCACTTTTATTGAAATAAAAGATGCAAAACATTGTTCTAAATAACAGCAGGCAAATCCTAAAAAAATAAATTGACGCTCCAAGCAAAACACATATCATGTGGTAAATAAAAATATAGCTCCAAGTAAAGTTATCGATGAACGAAGACGAAAGAGGGGATGCCTTCCGGGGCATCCCCAAGCTTAGACTCTTGGCTATCCTTGAGTATTACCTTGGGTTGCCTCGGGCATCCCCAAGCTTAGGCTCTTGGCACTCCTTATTCCATAGTCCATCGAATCCTTACCCAAAACTAGAAAACTTCACAACACAAAACTTAACAGAAAACTCGAAAGCTCCATTAGTACAAGAAAATAAATCACCACTTCAAGGTACTGTAATGAACTCATTATTTATTTATATTGGTGTTAAACCTACTGTATTCCAACTTCTCTGTGGTTTATAAACTATTTTACTAGCCATAGATTCATCAAAATAAGCAAACAACACATGAAAAACAGAATCTGTCAAAAACAGAACAGTCTGTAGTAATCTGGATCAAACGTATACTTATGGAACTCATAAAATTCTTAAATAAATTTCTGTACCTGAGGAATTTATCTATTAATCGTCTGCAAAAAGAATTAACTAAATATCACTCTCCAAATAAAAATGGCAGCAATTCTCGTGAGCGCTAAAGTTTCTGTTTTTGACAACATGATCAACAAGACTTCCCCCAAGTCTTCCCAAAGGTTCTACTTGGCACAAACACTAATTAAAAGCATAAAACAACATCTAAACAGAGTCTAGATGAATTATTTATTACTAAACAGGAACAAAAAGCAAGGAACAAAAATAAAATTGGGTTGCCTCCCAACAAGCGCTATCATTTAACGCCCCTAGCTAGGCATGATGATTTCAATGATGCTCACATAAGAGATAAGAATTGTAACATAAAGAGAGCATCATGAAGAATATAACTAGCACATTTAAGTCTAACATAATTCCTATGCATAGGGATTTTGTGATCAAACAACTTGTGGGAACAAGGATCAACTTGCATAGGAAGGTAAAACAAGCATAACTTCAAAATTTTAAGCACATAGAGAGGAAACTTGATATTATTGCAATTCCTACAAGCATATATTCCTCCCTCATAATAATTTTCAGTAGCATCATGAATGAATTCAACAATATAACCAGCACCTAAAGCATTCTTTTCATGATCTACAAACATAGAAATTTTATTACTCTCCACATAAGCAAAATTCTTCTCATTCGGAATAGTGGGAGTATTATAAGAGACTTGGATACTATAAATTGTCTCCACATTAAAAGAGTAATGTTCAGAGAAAGGGTACTCATAATCATGACAAGTTTTATAAATATAATCATCACTACTCTTTATAGCATAAATTTTATCACAATAATCATCATAGGTAGAAGGCATGCTATCATCATAACTACTTTGCATATCAAAACTTGAGAGGCTAAAAATATCATCATTATTAAACATAGCCTCCCCAAGCTTGGGACAAACATTAATTGCGGCAAATATATTCTCAAATATGTCATCCGCATCAACATAGCTTCCCAAGCTTGGGCCTTTTCGTATCATAAGCATAATCACTCTCATCATTACTACCATGTATAGCACCAATAGTATAGCAATTATTATATTCTTCCAAGCAAGTACCAAAAAGATTTTCAAGATCATAAGAAGTATCATTATATTCCCAATCATAATCATCACAACAAGCAATAGGCATAACGAGATCATCATAAAGTGTTGAGAGTGTGGGGGTTCAATCCTCTTTTTGGAGCTCCTTATTAATGAGATTGGTTGAGTAGAAGGCTCCTCCTCATTACCTGATTCATCATAAGAAATAATAGGAGGATATTGGGAAGTCTCTTCCCTTTAATTAGTATTCTCTTCATCTTCTATTTGTTTTCTTTTCTTTATGTAATTGGCAATATAAGGATTTTCAATGCAATTCACCGCACAATACATATAAATTTCTTCTAGGTCAAAGCCAAGAAGTTTGTAATGGGCAAATTCTGGAAGATAATTAGTTAAACGTTTCATTTCTTCATAACCCATAAGCAAACTAAGTTCATTATAATGTGCAAGGGAAATCAAGTCATCATAATTTTTGGACATGATTAGATCGTGAAACAATTTGCATCGGATAGCTAAATGACCAATTTCATTGCAAAGTCCACAAGCACGGCCAAAATAATTTAAATTTTCAGCACATTCATCTAGCTCTTCTTGCAACAATTTGGTTTCTAAGTACTTATGCTTCTTGCAATATCTATCTTCCCTATTTGGTGTGTACCTACAAACCCAATGCACTCCACAAAAATTGACATGTTCATAGGAGACATTTTCATCATAACTAGTGCAATCATCATTAGCATCATGGGTATTCAAAGAATTCATACTAACAACATTGCAATCATGCTCATTATTCAAAGATCTAGTGCCAAATATTTTATAGATTTCTTCTTCTAGTACTTGAGCACAATTTTCTTTTCCATCATACTCACGAAAGATATTAAAGAGGTGAAGCGTATGAGACAAACTTAATTCCCTTTTTTGTAATTTTCTTTTATAAACTAAACTAGTGATAAAACAAGAAACTAAAAGACTCGATTGCAATATCTAAAGATATACCTTCAAGCACTCACCTCCCCAGCAACGGCGCCAGAAAAGAGCTTGATGTCTACTACACAACCTTCTTCTTGTAGACGTTGTTGGGCCTCCAAGTGCAGAGGTTTGTAGGACAGTAGCAAATTTCCCTCAAGTGGATGACCTAAGGTTTATCAATCCGTAGGAGGCGTAGGATGAAGATGGTCTCTCTCAAGCAACCCTGCACCAAATAACAAAGAGTCTCTTGTGTCCCCAACACACCCAATACAATGGTAAATTATATAGGTGCACTAGTTCGGCGAAGAGATGGTGATACAAGTGGTATATGGATAGTAGATAAAGGTATTTGTAATCTGAAAATATAAAAACAGCAAGGTAACTAATGGTAAAAGTGAGCGTAAACGGTATTGCAATGATGGTAAACAAGGCCTAGGGTTCATACTTTCGCTAGTGTAAGTTCCCTCAACAATAATAACATTATTGGATCACATAACTATCCCTCAACATGCAACAAAGAGTCACTCCAAAGTCACTAATAGCGGAGAACGAACGAAGAGATTATGGTAGGGTACGAAACCACCTCAAAGTTATTCTTTCCAATCAATCCGTTGGGCTATTCCTAAAAGTGTCACAAACAGCCCTAGAGTTCGTACTAGAATAACACCTTAAGACACAAATCAATCAAAACCCTAATGTCACCTAGATACTCCAATGTCACCTAGATACTCCAATGTCACCTCAAGTATCCATGGGCATGATTATACGATATGCATCACACAATCTCAATTCATCTATTCAACCAACACATGGAACCTCAAAGAGTGCCCCAAAGATATGACAGAGAATCACGACGAAAACGTGTGCCAACCCCTATGCATAGGTTCATGAACCCGCAAGTTGGTCACCGTAACATACATCAAGTGGCACGCGGTATCCCATTGTCACCACAGATATCCACGGCAAGACATACATCAAGTGTTCTCAAATCTTTAAAGACTCAATCCGATAAGATAACTCCAAAGGGGAAACTCAATTCATTACAAGAGAGTAGAGGGGGGAAGAAACATCATAGGATCCAAATATAATAGCAAAGCTCGCGATACATCAAGATCGTATCATCTCAAGAACACGAGAGAGAGAGAGATATATATCAAACACATAGCTACTGGTACATACCCTCAGCCCCGAGGGAGAACTACTCCCTCCTCGTCATGGAGAGCACCGGGATGATGAAGATGGCCACCGGTGAGGGATTGCCCCCTCCGGCAGGATGCCGGAACGGGTCTAGATTGGTTTTCAGTGGCTACGGAGGCTTCTGGCGGCGGAACTCCCGATCTATGTTGCGTTCTGGAAGTTTTAGGTCACGTAGGTATATATGGGTGCAGGAGGTACGTCAGGGGAGTCATGAGGGTCCCACGAGACAGGGGGCGCGCCCTAGGGGGGGCGCGTCCCCCACCCTCGTGAGCACCTCGTTTCTTCCTTGACGTGGGGTCCAAGTCCATCAGGTGTGTTTCCTTCCAAAAATAACTTCTACAGTTGATTTCGTTCCGTTTTGACTCCGTCTGATATTGCTTTTCTTCGAAACACTGAAATAGGCATAAAACAGCAAATCTGGGCTGGGCCTCCGGTTAATAGGTTAGTCCCAAAAGTAATATAAAGGTGGAAAATAAAGCCCAATATTTCCCAAAACAGTAGATAATATAGCATGGAGCAATCAAAAATTATAGATACATTGGAGATGTATCAAGAGCCGTGTTGTTAAACTGCCGGATACTTCTCCGGCCACGGACTCCGAACCGCCTGCGCCCGTTCCTATCGAATCCGGTTGGGCACCGATCATGGAGTTGACCTTCGCGGATATCTTTCAGCACTCGCCCTTCGGCGACATACTAAATTCATTAAAGTCTCTCTCCTTATCAGGAGAGTCCTGGCCGAAATATGTCTGGCAGGATTGGGATGCGGATGCCGAAGAAATCCGCCGCCCACCCACCACCCACTTAGTAGCCACTGTCGATGACTTAACCGACATGCTCGACTCCGACTCCGAAGACATCCACAGTATGGACGACGATGCAGGAGACGAACAGGAACCACTGCCCACAGGGCACTGGACGCCCACTTCATCACATGACGTATACATGGTGGACACACCAAAAGAAGACGGCAACGAGGAACGGAAGGACGCAACGAAGGGCTGTCCCCTCGAGAAGCAGTCAAAGTGGCGGCGTAAGCGCCGCTCCAAATCCCGCCTCGGCAGAAACAACGATCATATAGACCCAGCGTTAGAGCAGGGTGAACCATCGTCGGACCACGGCAACACGGAGAATCAAACCGAACAACCCGACTCTGTCAAAGATAATAGTCCGGACGACATCACACCGGACAGACACCCAGAGCAACAGAATGCCCATCAAAGGCTCGTTGCCATCGCGAGGAGTCTAAAAAAGCAGAAGCAAAGGCTCAAGGCTGCGCAAGACACACTCAGAATTAGATGGAGTAAAGTGCTCAACACAGCAGCAAAGTACGGCGGTAATCACCCCACCAAGAGCTACCCGAAGCGGAAGTTGCTACCCGAATTCGATGAGGAGGCCTTAGACCCCCCGCAACCAAAAATTAAAACGGCCATCTGGCCGAATAGACGACCTCACGGCCAACATAGAGCGGCAACCAATGCCGCACATAAGCCAATACGCGATTCACGCGATGGCTCGCATCAAAAGGATGACGCAGCCAGATCCATCTATGGACCATGCAAGCACACTCCAGCATACGATGCAACACAACAAACATCCGAACACCACGGTACACCCAGATACAGGGGTGCTGCACACCCCCTATGTTTCACCGACGAGGTGCTGGACCATGAATTTACAGAGGGATTCAAACCCGTAAACATAGAGGCATATGACGGAACAACAGACCCGGGGGTCTGGATTGAGGACTATATCCTCCATATACATATGGCTCGAGGAGATGATCTCCACACCATTAAGTATTTACCCCTCAAACTCAAAGGGCCAGCTCGGCACTGGCTTAGAAGCCTCCCCGAAAACTCCATTGGAAGCTGGGAAGAGCGCGAAGACGCTTTTCGGGCAAATTTTCAAGGGACTTATGTCCGACCTCCGGACGCGGACGACTTGAGTCATATAACTCAACAGCTCGGAGAGTCAGCCCGAAAGCTTTGGAACAGGTTTCTTACTAAAAAGAACCAAATAGTCGACTGTCCGGACGCCGAAGCCTTGGCAGCTTTTAAGCATAGCATCCGCGACGAATGGCTTGCCAGACACCTCGGCCAAGAAAAGCCGAGAACAATGGCAGCATTAACAAGCCTCATGACTCGCTTTTGCGCGGGTGAGGATAGCTGGCTAGCCAGATGCAGCACCAGCGACCCCAGTACATCCGAAGTTAGAGATGGAAACGGGAAATCACGGCGCAGCAAAAATAATAAGCGCCGGAATAAACAAGACAGCCCGAAGAGCACGGCAGTAAATGCCGGATTCAGAAGCTCTCGGCCAGGTCAGCAAAAGCCGCCCTCTAAAGGCACCAGAGATGAACTGTCCAGCCTAAACAAAATTCTGGACCAAATATGTCAGATCCATAACACCCCTGGTAAACCCGCTAATCATACCCACAGAGACTGTTGGGTCTTCAAGCAGTCCGGCAAGCTCAAAGCCGTACACAAGGGGGAGGATACACCAAGCAAAGACAAGGATGAGCCTCTCAAGCAAGACACTGGGGAACAAAAGAAATTTCCACCAGAAGTCAAAACAGTAAACGTGTTACACGTGATCAAGGGGAGAAACAAAGCGGCACTCCAAGAGAAATATGCCCAAGGGCCTATCACCGCGGAGTCCGGCCACTGGTCGTCTCAAGCGATCACTTTCGACCATCGGGATTACTCAGCAAGTATCCGGCATGCAGGATGGGCTGCCTTGGTATTAGACCCAATAATTGACGGATACCCTTTCACACGAGTCCTGATGGACGATGGCAGCAGTCTAAACCTGATATATCAGGACACAATCCGCAAAATGGGGATAGACCCAACGAAAAGTTGCCACATCAATACTACCTTTAAAGGAGTAACGCCAGGCCTAGGGGCTCATTGCACGGGCTCCCTGCTACTAGAGGTTATATTCGGCTTCCCTGATAACTTCCGTAGCGAAAATTTAACCTTCCACATTGCTCCATTCCAAAGTGGCTATCAAGCACTACTTGGATGCGAAGCTTTCGCTCGCTTTAATTCCATACCGCATTACGCTTCCCTCACGCTTAAGATGCCCGGTCCACGTGGCATCATTACAGCAAATGGAAATATGGAGCGATCCCTGGCAGCCGCACACTAAAACAGCCTCACCAACTAAAGCATCTGATAGGTCGTCAAGACTACGGACACGGTTAGACGAGTACGACGCAGCTATATGTAATTCATACAGGTTTGAAGGCCACACCCCTATTACAAACACAAGGGGCTCAACGCGCGCAGACAAGTGGCAATTTTAACTCATCTCGAATTATACTTGGTTTCTTTAAACCTACCTTTTTTGCACGACAACTTTTCACCTAAGTTCCTCTCTTTTACAGATGACCATCGTGCTACACCCGTCCAGGATACGGCACAACGGAGACACAGGCGCAGACGTGCAGCAGGGACCCGTTCCAAGGATTCTCTTTAGATTAAGACCCTGCGTAAACCTTTCTTACTGTCTCTTGTTGATACACATCCCTCGGATTCTCAGTACTATTGAGAAAGATGCTGGCGTCTTGGCATGTGGCCACGTCAGAATAATGCACGTACCTGGACACCAGGGGCTCCTTACAAAGGGCACTGTTTAGGCCCGGTTTATACCATAAAGACCGAATACCTTAGGGAGTGTTCGGCGTCGCGAGTTTGGCCTTATATGCATCAGCTCCGAGTCATGTCTTTGGTCAAATGTTGGGTTTGCCCGGCTCCTGTGTTTTGCTGCCTTATGTTCCGCTCTATCGGCTAAGGCGGCACCAGGAGAACTACTGCGATTGTGCCGCGGTTCATCCGAACGAGCACCTCAATAGAGAAAGCCGAAAACTGATTGTCATGATATAGCGTGAGACTGGTCAACCACTCGATGACCTATCGGAATGTTAGAATTCCTCCGCCTTAACGAAGGGCCATTTCCCGGCCAGGCAGGTACGCACCCCGAATTCGGGAGAGTGCGGAGCCACCAGGGGCTATATAGTAGCCCCACCGTCAAACTCCTATGGCTAAGTGAAAGTGTTAAAGCATTATAGTCTGGTTGCCTCGTTCGCTGCGCTATCACCTCCTTAATAGGACCAAGACGTTGGGTTAAGTGTGAACACGCGTCTTCTGCGAACACCTCCGCATTATATGCATGGGGGTTGAAGCCGACGACTGCAATCTTTCAGGTTATATACATATATACATAAACGGCCGCACATGAGGCATCATATTACTTCCAGGCAAAAGTATAAATACAGCCTTAATAAATTTCATAAAAACATTGTGTTTATAATGGGAATACATGTCACTCAAACATAATATTCTTCGAGCACTGGGCCTCTATCAAACGAGCACCCTCGAGAACGTCTTCGAAATAGTGCTCGGCAGCCACTCGGCCTATGGCCGAACCCTGCGCCGCAACAGTGGTAGCATCCATCTCTGCCCAATATGCTTTGACACGGGCAAGGGCCATCCGCGAGCCCTCTATACACACCGACCTCTTCATCGCACTGATGCGCGGCACCGCTCCAAGGAACTGCTGCACTAAGCTGAAATAATTGTTCGGCCTTGGTTTTTCCAGCCACAGATGATCTACGACGGACCTCATGGCGAGTCCGGACAACCTCTTGAGTTCGGCCCATTTGGCTAGCTGATCAGTCAATGGAAGCAGATGCTCTGGAACGTTAAACTGCGACCAGAACAGCTTGTCCACTTCACGATCTATCTGATCTCGGAAGTATTCGGCTGCATCAACAGCGCTCGCCGCCAAGTCCATATACGCGTCTGCCGAACTCCACAGCCGATCCAGAGGAGCATACCGCAGATCTCCGAATTTCCTCCACAGCAAAAAGGGCTTCCCAGCCGCAATATCACCAGCCTCACGCAGCTCTTCCTTCTTTGCCCTCATGGCAGAGCGGGTGTCTTTGGCCGCCACCGTGGCCTTTTTGAGGTCTGTTGCCTTCGCTCGGTTCTCTTCTTCAAGGAACTGGAAACGGTCGGCAGTGTCTCTTAACTTTATAGCCATCTTGGCCATTTTATCTTTGCTCTCGCAATGTGCAGCCTTTTCGGCTCTTAACTCTTCGGTCGCCTTTAAAGCGGCCGCATTACTAATTCTTGCTTGCTCCTTGGCTCGGGCAAGTTCCGCCCGAAGGGTCTCCATGGTGGCAGCTCCATCTGCGGTCACAACATATTAAAGATACTGGCATCATGCTGCTCTTACTATGTGACATTCACCAGAAAACATTACTTACCATGTGCCTTGTCAAGCCGCTTGTTAACAAGCTCGATGTCGGCATCTGCCGCATCCAGTTGCCGCTTTAGTTCGGCAAACTCATTAGTCTGGCTAGCCACCGGATCTTCCACCACCTGCACATTAAGGCGGTTTGGTTATTACCAGGGACTACGATCCTCTGTTCGCCGCTGTTCTCGATGACAACCAGAGTCTCAGGGGCTACTATCTACACAGGGCACACCTAAAAATGTGCGGTACTATCAAAAAGTATATCATTTCACGTACCTCAAAGCCTGTCAGTAGACTCATAAAAGCTTCATGCAATCCGCTTTCGGCGGATGAAATTCTTTCCATCACCGTACCCATCAATGTACGGTGTTCTTCTGAGATGGCCGCTCGCTCCAACAGCTCCCTCAGTATGTCCGACCGCATACCAGACGGTGCGGGACTCTTTTGTTTGCTCTCTTCAAGAGTCGGGCATTGGGGACTTCGGGTGACTATAGGATTATCTTCTAGCCTCACCGGATCCGGATAGGCCCTCCATGACGACACTTCAAGGTCGCCCGCTTCTTGAGCGGGGGAGTCTGGGGGAGGCGTTTCGCTCTCCATCATCTCCGGAAGAAGATCCCCCGAAGACGAGCTCTACTGAGAAGGGCTAAGATCCGAACTGCAAGATATACGCCTCGGTTATTTTCCTCAGAGGTAAGATAGTATATCTCCACTATTAAAGTACTTTTTGATTACTTACAGCTCGTTGGAGGGCTGATCCTCGCGTGGACTTTGTGCGGCAAAAGCACCCTCCAAGGCAGGACCCTCTGGTGGAGACTTCTTCTCCCGTTTGGAAGCCTTGGTTTCCGGGTCTTTAGAGGCAGTCCTCTTCCTTCCCCAAAGAAGGTCAGATTCTTCCCCTTGGTTATCCTCCTTCACGGAAGCGCTCATTCCCTCGGTTGGAATTGGTAGCGATGGGGGTCCGCTTTCGAACTCATTATTCCCCCATTTATCTTCCTTTGAGGGCTCCGGGCAAGGTGCTAGCTCAAGCATCTTTTCCAGTACCGGATTCTCCAAACCCTCAGGGAGGGGGGGCGAACACCGAATCATCTTCACCCTTGTTAGCCAGTCTTGGTCAAAGAGCAATTTCTCAGAATGACGTCATGGTAAATGAAAGACGGTGTGTTCAGCTAAAGGATTATTTACTTGGTCGGTGGTATGGTTGCTGCTTAGGCCCACGTCCTCGGTAGTCTCCGAACACTCCATTTGGGGTCCGAAGAATGATTTGTACATCTCCTCGTGCGTCAGGCCGAGGAAATTCTGAATAGTGCGCGGTCCTTCTGGGTTGAACTCCCACATGCGGAGGGGCCGGCGTTTGCATGGTTGGATTCGTCGAACCAGCATGACTTGCACCACCATAACCAGACTAAAATCTCCTTCGAAGAGATCTTGAATGCGGCTCTGCAGTACAAGCACGTCCTTGGCTGGACCCCAGCTCAGCCCTCTGCTAATCCATGACATTAGTTGTGGTGGAGGGCCCGAGCGGAAAGCAGGGGCAGCCACCCACTTGGCACTTCTGGGAGTTGTGATGTAAAACCACTCCCATTGCCATAATCCGGACACCTCTGGAAAGGAACCCTTCGGCCATGGAGCTCTGGCGATCTTGCTTATTAATGCGCCTCCGCACGCTACATGCTGCCCTTCGACCATCTTCGGCTTCACGTCGAAGGTCTTGAGCCACAGGCCGAAGTGAGGGGTAATGCGGAGGAAGGCCTCACATACGACAATAAAATACCGAGATGTGGAGAAAGGAGTCTGGGGCTAGATCGTGGAAATCTAGCCCGTAATAGAACGTCAAACCCCTAACGAAGGGATCCAGAGTGAGGCCTAGACCTCGGAGGAAGTGGGAGACGAACATGACGCTCTCGTCGGGTTCGGGAGTAGGGATGACCTGCCCTCGGGTGGGCAGCCTATGCGAAATTTCGGCGGTCAGGTATCTGGTCTCCCTCAACTTCTTGATATCCTCTTCCGTAATGGAGGAGGGCATCCACCGGCCTTGAAGGCTAGATCCGGACATGATTGAAGGTCCGAAGCACCTGACCTGGGCTTTGGGTGTTAGAACTCGAGGCGGGGGAAGGATTCGATTGAGCACGGGAGGGAAAAAAGTAAAAGCCTTGTCCCTTTATAAAGAGGGTGAATATCAAGCGTCCTCTCCGTAGCCGTTTGGGACTTGCCTATAATCTAGGAGTCCTAGACACGGTTGGGTTACCCACGACCATATTGATGAGAATCCTGTAATTAGGGGAACGCAATCTCTGCTTTGACAAGACGTGTCAAGAAACCGCCTCACGTTATGTGTGGAGCTGGTTGAAGAAAAACGGTTCGAATAATCATCGGGCCATGGCATGATGTCATGCTGCCAAAACGTGTCAGCAGATTAAGATTTGTGGAAATATTATTCTCTCTACGGTGGTATGTGGAACTTATTTTGCAGGGTCGGACACTATCCTTGTATTCAAATTCTTCTGAGATGTGTTCGGAGGAGGAACCCGCCTTGCAATGCTGAAGACAATACTGCGCGCCGGACTCATCGTCATTGAAAGCCTGGTTCAGGGGCTACTGAGGGAGTCCTGGATTAGGCTGTCTCCGGACAGCCGGGCTATATCCTTTGGCCAGACTGTTGGACTATGAAGATACAATATTGAAGACTTCGTATCGTGTCCGGGTGGGACTCTACTTGGCATGGAAGGCAAGCTAGGCAATACGGATATGGATATCTCCTCCTTTGTAACCGACCTTGTGTAACCCTAGCCCTCTCCGGTTTCTATATAAACCAGAGGGTTTTAGTCCATAGGAAAACATACAATCATACCATAGGCTAGCTTCTAGGGTTTAGCCTCTCCGATCTCGTGGTAGATCTACTCTTGTACTACCCATATCATCAATATTAATCAAGCATGACGTAGGGTTTTACCTCCATCAAGAGGGCCCGAACCTGGGTAAAACACTGTGTCCCCTGCCTCCTATTACCATCCGCCTTAGACGCACAGTTCGGGACCCCCTACCCGAGATCCGCCGGTTTTGACACCGACACACGTCATGCCGTTCGGCCTCACCAACGCACCGGCAACATTTCAATGCCTGAGGAACGCGATCTTCCGTAAGTTCATCCGCAAGTTCGTTATCATTTTCCTTGACGATATTCTGGTCTTTAGTGAAACGATGGAGGAGCACCTAGAACATGTGCGCATGGTGCTGGAGTTGCTCCGACAACACCAACTCTATGTCAAGGTCTCCAAGTGCGAGTTCGCCACCGACCACATCGACTACCTCGGCCACGTGATCTCCCGCGAGGGCGTCGCCACCCATGCGGAGAAGACCCAGGCCATGGTGCAGTGGCCTACGCCGACGACGGCGACTGAACTTTGCGGTTTCCTCGGCCTCACCGGCTACTACCGCAAGTTTGTGCCGCACTACGACATCATCGCCAAGCCACTCACGCGGCTCCTCACCAAGAAAGGCTTTGAGTGGTCCGAGCACGCCCAAGCTGTGTTCGACCTGCTCAAGCAGGCCATGGTCACCACACTGGTGCTCGCGCTCCCCAACTTCGACAGGCCGTTCGCCATCGAGACGGATGCCTGCAACACGGGCATCAGCGCTGTGCTCACTCAAGAGGGGCACCCCGTGGCTTACTTCAGCAAGGCACTGGGCGCACGCAACCAGAAACTCTCCACTTATGAGAAGGAGTTTCTCGCGATTATGATGGCTGTGGACAAATGGCGACAGTATCTACAACGCGGGCCGTTCGACATCCTCACGGACCACAAGAGCCTCTGCAACTTGGGCGAGCAACACCTCGAGACAGACGTCCAGCGCAAGGCCATGTCCAAGCTCGTCGATCTCCAGTTTCGCTTCCTGTACAAGCGCGGCCTCGACAACGCAGCGGATGCGCTCTCCAGGGTGGGCAAGCTCATGGGCGTGGCCGTGCTCTCGACCTGCCAGCCGGGGTGGTTGCAAGAGGTGGCTAACTCCTATGCGACGGACGCGGAGGCCCAGGAGCACCTCCAACATCTGGCCGTGTCCAGCCCGGATGCAGACGGGTACGAGCTCCACCGAGGCGTCATTCGTCGTCAAGGCCGGCTCTGGATTGGGGCGAACACGGCCCTGCGCACCAAGCTGATCGCCGCGCTCCACAATAGCGCGGTGGGTGGCCACTCGGGCGTCACGGCGACCTATCACCATGTCAAGAAGCATTTCAAGTGGCGTGGCCTGAAGAAGGACGTGGAGGAGTTTGTGCATCAATGCGCCATCTGTCAACATGCCAAGCACGAGCACACCAAACAGGCTAGCCTCCTCGCGCCCCTGCCCATTCCTTCTGCGCCATGGGAGGACCTGACAATGGATTTTATCGAGGGCTTGCCGGCGTCCGAGAGCTGCAACTCCATCATGGTGGTCGTCGACCGCTTCACCAAGTTTGCGCACTTCGTGCCACTCCGCCACCCCTTCACCGCCGCGACAGTCGCCCGCGCGTTCTGGGACAACATTGTGAAGCTGCACGGCATCCCTTCGTCCATCGTCTCCGACCGCGACAAGATCTTCACCAGCAACCTCTGGCGCGAGCTGCTTGAGAGCGCGGGCACCAAGCTACTGTACTCAACAGCGTACCACCCGCAGACCGATGGCCAGAGCGAGCGGGTGAACCAGTGCCTGGAGATGTACCTGCGCTACGCCGTCCACGACTCCCCCAACAAGTGGCGCCGCAGGCTTCCGATGGCTGAGTTCTGGTACAACTCGACCTTCCATTCATCGCTCAAGTGCACACCCTTCAAGGCCCTGTACGGCAGAGAAGCCAATTTGGGCGCCATGGCAACCTAGGCGGATGAGGCACCAGCCGACGACGACCTGGACTGGGCAGCACATATGGATGCCATCCGTGCCCAGCTGGCGCGCGCCCAGCACCGCTTCAAGAAGCAGGCGGACAAGCACCGCGTCGAGCGCTCCTTCCAAGTGGGCGAACAAGTCCTGCTGAAACTGCAGCCCTATGTGCAACGCTCCGTGGTCTCACGCCCATGCGCCAAGCTTGCCTACAAGTTCTTCGGCCCCTACACCGTGCTGGAGAAGATTGGACCTCTGGCTTACAAGATGGATTTGCCACCGGACAGCCGCGTGCACCCGGTCTTCCACGTCTCCCAGCTTAATCCATTCACGCTGGATTACTCGCTGGTGTTCGCCGAGCTTCCCCGAGTCCAAGACCTGTCTGCTTCGACGACAGAGCCCATCAAAATTCTGGAGAGGCGCATGATGAAGCATGGAGACGCGCCCGTGGTGCAGCTCAAGATCCAGTGGTCGTCATCATCTTCGGATTTGTCCACCTGGGAGGACTACGAAGTGCTACGCCGGCGATTTCCCACAGCTACCATCTAGGAGGGGGATGCCTCGTCTTAAGGAGGGGAGAATGTCACACATAACCAGCTGTTAGTGTGCCTAAGAGCTGGCTGGTGGGCCCAGCCAGCTGGCCGGCCAAGTGGAGGCGTGGGTGACGATAAAGGGTGGCCGCATGTGGCCGTATGAAGCATGCGTGTGTAAATCACTTCTATATCTAAACTTCCCTCAGCAATCCCAACCCCTTCTCCAAGCTCATCCCCTTTCCTCACCTGCTCCCTCTCACCCTCTCTGGATCGCTGATCACCTCTTGGATCAGGGGCATTACAGCCACCCGAATCGACGCCACGCCGCTCCCTGCCCACGCCGGAAGAGAAAATACTCTCAATGACAGTGTCAGGACTGAACCAGGTGTCGATAGTTTCAGTTAACTGTAGCAGATCAAGGAAAACGCTTCAGAAGAAACGGACGGCTAAGATGACTCCTCACTGTTACCGCTCGTCGCTAGCCGTTAGATTGAATTGTGTCTTTACCGTTAGCTGTTACTGTTCCGTTTCACCCCGTTGCCGGGAGCTATCGCCTATAAAGACAGCCGGGCTGTGGCTGGCTGGAGGCATCGTGCTGTTGCTGAGAATTGCCTAGATGGCTAAGTAAACCCATATATTAATACATACATTCGAGATCTGGGCGGAACTCTCCCCTCCAAATCTCTAGATCGCATCCCGATTTCTAGCTAGTTCCTAACAAATTGGTATCATGAGCAGTCGTTCCTCGGCGGAAGTGAGTGAAATTGGGGAAATTTTTTCTCTCTAGCCAGATCCCACCCGATTTCCCACCCTAGTTCTTCTGATCGGCGATCATTCGGGTACAGATCAGTCGAGCAGGAGCGGTTGGTCGGGCACATCGCCTGATCAGTAAAATCCTGTGTCTGAGCACTGATCCGTGTACCTTGGAGGCGTGGATCATGGCGACGACAGGATCTGAAGTTGAGCGAGGGTTGCTGGGCATCTAGTGGTAAAATTCCTAAGAACCACTTCAGATCAAGGAGATGGGGCGCACAAAGGCAATTGACGAGGCAGATCTTCAAGAGATGTTGTCTCTGCGCGAGGATTTGGGAGTTTTACAGAAAGATCAAGCTCAGATGCAGGCAGATATGGCGAAATTGCATGATGATGTCCACTCTATCAGTTCCAAACGGGGCGAAATATCAGTGCAAGTGGGGAATGTTGAGCAAGTTGTGTTGGACCTAGGCAAACAACTCTCCACAATTAATGCAGTGCTGCAAACATTGGTGAAGAACCAAGTACAAAGAGAGGCTACTGATCTACCTTCCAGCTCACAGCAAGTTCCTAAATCACCAGCAGGACATCAGGAGCAAATGCAGAACCAACTACTCAGAACAGAACAACTCACGAAGCATCTAGAAGCAGAAAAAGAGAAAACTAGACAACTGGAAGAGTTGCAGATACAAAACTTACCTCCTATCAGAACAAGTAAACCAGCAGTACCTCCTGGATTTAATCAGCAGGGCAGAACAGAGCAAGCAAGTCCATTGGGAACACCTCTGATAGCTAGGCACAATGCTTATACTCCTGCATTTCAACAACATTATCAGCAAAACAGAGATAGACAGTTATGGCAGGGCTATGCAAAAACTTATGAACATGACATGCAGTGCCAGTTCATGAGATCTCTGACAAAAGGGCCTAAAATGGATTTTCCTAGATTTGAAGGTGAAGATCCAGTTGGATGGATTAGGCAGTGTAACAAATACTTCCAAATGTCTGGAGCACCAGAAGAATATAAGGTTTCTTTGGAACAATTATACATTATAGGGGAAGCAGATGTGTGGTTGAGGAGATCAGGACTGTTAAAAAAGAAAGTATCATGGAAGGAATTCTGCACTGAAATCACTAAGAGGTTCTCTGCACAGGGTTCTTATGACTTAACTGAAAAATTCAATTCAGTTAAACAGTTGAATAGCAATGTATCTAAATACACAAAGCTCTTTGAAGATCTCATGGATGAAGTTCAGGAAGAAAATCCAGAACTGGGAGAATCTTGGTTTGTCAGATGCTATGTCAATGGATTGAGAGATGGCATAAAATTCCAGATCAGACCCCTGAGACCTCAAACACTTACTGATGCATATTGGTTAGCTAAAGATGTGGAGCCCTGCTATCCACCAGTATCAACAGTTCCCAAAAGAAATACTGTTCCTTATAGCAATTACTACCAGAAATCACATGGCAGTTCTCCTCTTAAACAGAACACTACTCCCTCTACTCAGCAACAACCACCTATCAGGCAAGCTGAAATTCCTGTTAACAACACACAGAAAATCAGGAAAGTAGGAGAGTGTTGGAGGTGTGGTGACA
Source organism: Triticum urartu (assembly GCF_003073215.2). NCBI lineage: Eukaryota > Viridiplantae > Streptophyta > Magnoliopsida > Poales > Poaceae > Triticum > Triticum urartu. The sequence continues at coordinate 292,589,582 of NC_053026.1, read as the reverse complement.
AGTGGGTGCATGGTCATAAGTGTAAATTAGTGCCAACTGTTCATGCCATGCAGCAGGAAACAGAGGAGCAAACAACTTATGATATGGAAGAGCAACAGTTTGAGGAGCAAATGGAACTAGTATCTGAAGGAGATCAAGCTATGTTTATATCTGCCTTTGCTATGGGACAACAGTTAGCTGTACCAACACCAACAGTAATAATACATATCAATGGAAAAAGGGCAGTAGCTTTACTTGACTCTGGCAGTACTACTTCTTTCCTTAATCAGGATTTTGCAGTTAAAGCTAACTGCAACATGTTACCTGTAAAGCCCAGAAACATTTCAGTAGCTGGAGGGGGCATATTAGTATCTGATGCAGTAGTTCACAACTGTAAATTTCAGATAGCTAAACTGACATTGTCTCACAACTTCAGGGTAATACCTCTACCCAGCCATGATGTTATCCTTGGATATGATTGGTTCACTGATGTAAGTCCAGTATCATTTGACAAACCTGCACAGCAATTTGGATTCACTCATGGAGGGAAACAAACTGTATCTATAGCCATATTCTCAAGTGCTGCTAATCTGAAAGAAGTGCCACCTAAGAGAGTGGACAAACTGATGGAAAAAGGACCTGAAGTATTTCTTTGTCAGATCAATAATATATTGATGGATGCCCCTCCAGATTTCAAAACCCCTCCTCAAATACAAAAGTTACTACTGGAATATGCAAATCTCTTTGAAGAGCCAAAAACACTGCCACCACAGAGAGTTCTGGACCACAAAATTCCTCTAGTAGCTGGGGCTACTCCACCTCAGGTCAGACCTTACAGGGTTCCTCAGCACCAAAAGAAGGAAATGGAAAAGCAAATCAAAAAGCTGCTAGCTGCACACATGATAAAACACAGTCAATGCCCTTTTGCAGCTCCTGTCCTCCTAGTAAAGAAAAAGGATGGACCTATGAGGTTATGTACAGACTACAGAAAGCTCAATGCTCTCACCATTAAAAATAAATTTCCTATACCAGTTATAGAAGATTTGTTAGATGAACTCTAAGGAGCAAAATACTTCACAAGATTGGACTTAAGGTCTGGGTACCATCAGATCAGGATGTCTCCTGAAGATATACCAAAAACTGCTTTTAGAACATTTCTAGGGCATTTTGAATATCTTGTTATGCCATTTGGACTTTCAAATGCTCCTGGTACATTTCAGGAATTAATGAACACCATATTTTCCCCTTACTTGAGGAAGTTTGTATTGGTTTTCTTCGATGACATATTAATATTCAGCAAATCTCTCAATGAACACTTGGAACATATCAAACTAGTAATGGAATTGCTCAGAGAAAATCAGCTATATGCAACGATGTCCAAGTGTGTATTTGCAGTACAGCAAGTGGAGTATTTGGGTCATGTTATCTCTGAGAAAGGGGTAGCAACAGACCCCCAGAAAATTTCAGCTATAGCAGAATGGCCAACTCCTGAAAACATAACTAAACTGAGAAGTTTTTTGGGTCTGGCTAGATATTACAGAAGATTTATTAAAGGTTATGGTATAATATGCAGACCCCTTCATGACTTGTTAAAAAAGGGCAACTTCTCCTGGCAACCTGAGCATAATACGGCTTTCCAACAACTAAAACAAGCTCTCACATCTGCTCCTGTGTTGGCTCTACCAGATTTCACACAATCTTTTATGTTGGAAACTGATGCTTGTGGGAAAGGTATTGGAGCTGTGTTAATGCAGCAGGGAAGACCTATATCTTATTACAGTTCTTCTCTCTGCCCTAGAAATGTTGCTCTGTCTACTTATGAAAAAGAGGCCTTGGCCATTCTGGAAGCTCTCAAGAGGTGGAGGCACTATCTCTTGGGCAAAGAGCTAATTATCAAAACAGACCAGCAGTCACTAAAGTTTATAACTGACCAGAAAATTACTGAAGGAGTACAACATAAGTTGATGATGAAGCTATTGGAATTTAATTTCACCATCCAATATAAAAAAGGGATTCAGAACAAAGTAGCTGATGCATTGTCAAGACTGCTCCCTAAATGCATGGCCATCTCTGCTGCTACTCCTATATGGGCAGAAGAACTAGTTGACAGTTATCACAAAGACCCAGGAAGTCTTCAGTTGTTGGAGAAATTGCTACTGAAGAAAGACAACTCAGTATCAGATTATTCCCTTACAGCTGGCATTATAAGATATAAGGGAAAAAATTTGGTGGGCAATATCCCTGAGTTAAGAAACAAACTACTACTTGCACTGCATAGTTCTCCTGTGGGGGGTCATTCTGAAAGAAGAGCAACTTACCACAGAGTTAAAAGCATTTTCTACTGGCCTGGATTGAAATCAACAGTAGAGGCTTTCATTGCCGCCTGTCCCATCTGCCAAAGAGCAAAACATGAAAACTGCTTGCAACCTGGACTACCGGAGCCACTCCCTGTAGCTGACATGGCATGGCAACATATATCAATGGACTTTATTAAAGGACTGCCTAGTTCTCAGGGAAAAGATGTGATCATGGTAATAATGGACAGATTTACTAAATATGCACATTTCATCCCACTTTCTCACCCATATACAGTACTCAGTGTGGCTCAAGCTTTTGTGGATAACATAATTAGACTGCATGGCCCTCCTAAAATGATCATATCTGATAGAGACAGAATTTTTACTAGTCAACTCTGGAGAGATATTTTTGCAGCCCTTAAAGTAGAACTAAGGTACAGCATAGCATATCATCCACAAACTGATGGTCAGACCGAGAGAGTAAATCAGTGCCTGGAAACTTACTTAAGATGCACGACAACTTCAGCTCCTAAGAAATGGCTTTCATGGTTATCTCTAGCTGAATTCTGGTAGAACACTACTTACCACACAACAATCAAGATGTCCCCCTTCCAGGCTTTATATGGTTTTCCTCCACCACTCATTTCAGAGTTGGCCATTCCTGGTCCTGATGATCCAAAAGCACAAGATTTTCTGTCTGCCAAACAACAAATTTTGCAACAACTGAAAGAGAACTTGTTGTTGGCTCAGAACAGGATGAAGAAATTTGCAGACACCAAGAGAAGTGAAAGAATTTTTTCAAGTTGGAGATCATGTTTACCTCAAAATGGCACCCTATAGACTAGCTGCATTTGGATTCAGGGGAGCACTGAAGTTACAAAACAAGTTCTATGGGCCTTTTCTGGTGACACAAAAAGTGGGCAATTCTGCATACAGATTACAGTTACCAGATAAAGTGCAAATACACCCTGTTTTTCATGTCAGCCAGCTGAAGAAGCACATAGGGGACAAATCCATCCCAAGCCCTAACCTACCATTGGTGAATGCGGACGGTACAATGAAAATGGGGCCAGTCGAAGTACTTCAAGTTCATCAGGTTCAGAGACACAACGTGCCAGTGGTGCAATGGCTGATTCGATGGGTTAACTTGCCACCTGAAGATGCAACATGGGAGAACGCGGATTTCATCAAGTACACGTACCCCGAGTTCTTCAGTACCACTACACGAGCATGGCAGCGAGAAGCAACATCGTCGTGAGGCCACGTCGAAACTCAAGAAGGGGGCAATGTCAGGACTGAACCAGGTGTCGATAGTTTCAGTTAACTGTAGCAGATCAAGGAAAACGTTTTAGAAGAAACGGCCGGCTAAGATGACTCCTCACTGTTACCGCTCGTCGCTAGCCGTTAGATTGAATTGTGTCTTTACCGTTAGCTGTTACTGTTCCGTTTCACCCCGTTGCCAGGCTATGGCTGGCTGGAGGCATCGTGCTGTTGCTGAGAATTGCCTAAATGGCTAAGTAAATCCATATATTAATACATACATTCGAGATCTGGGCGGAATTCCGCAATCTCTCCCCTCCAAATCTCTAGATCGCATCCTGATTGCTAGCTAGTTCCTGACAGACAGGTGGGTCCAACACGGTAGATGATTTATGCATAATAACGTGTGTGCCGAATCCGATTTTTGCCATCACGCGTGTCAGGCTCCATAATCGTTACCGATCCGAGTCTGATTTCGCCATCACGCGTCCCAGGCTCCATAAATTCCAGCGATCCGAACCTAATGGCGATTTCAGCGGCCGAGATTTTGCAGCATCCGCTAGAGGAGTAGGTCCAGAGGATTCGAGGTGAGCGATTCTCACTTCCGCCCGCGTCCGGTCTGTCGGCTCGGTCGCCGCACTTCTCCGCGGAGGGGGGAGGGAGATTGACAGTTTTTTTCTTCTCTTTTTTTGTTTGGGACCCTATGAAAAACTAAAGTTCGCGTCTTGGCAGCAGATCTGCCTTGCCCGATCCTTGGGGGAGATCATGGCCGTGATAAAGGTGCGAGTGAGCAAACTCCGCAAGGCAAAGAGTGTTGAGGACAGCAGGCACAAGAGGGCCAATGGCGAGGCACCAGTTGAGCCTCAGCAGGTACCGCATACTATACCTCTGTTCCAAAATAATTCAAGTTCTGGGTTTGTTCTAAGTCAAAACTTGTTTAAGTTTGACCAAGTCTATAGAAAAATATATTAACATCTATAACACCAAATTAGTCTCATGAGATTATTTATTTATGAAATATATTTTTTGTACCATGTGTATTTGGTGGTTTAGATCTTACCACATTTGTGTACAGTGTTGGTCAAACTTAAACAAGTTTGACTCTTTCTTTTTGAACTTGGTTAATTTGAAATATGGCACTGCCAACTTGGCATAATAAAAAATGTGACTACAGAAAACAACCTACAAAAAATGCCATTACAAAGCTATAAGCGAAGTTAGCAGTGATGTACTCATGTTCCCAGATTTTTGACACCCATATGCCTAGCTTGTTGTCATCTTGTTTTTCGAAATTACACAAGTAGCCTTAAGCTCTTAACCATGGACTTCTCTGGAGGCAACTACATTAACCATTTTCTTGATTCAGTTGAATTTTTCCACCCATATGCCTAGCATATTACCATATTTTCCTTTTCTTAACTAGTTCCCAGATTTTGTGTTCGTTTTCTGCTGGTCTACTTAAGCCCAATTTTGCGAAGCTAACATATCTAATTTTTGTGCAGAGGGAAGTTTGTGCATTCTGCGACGATGGTGGTGATTTAATCTGGTAGGTTTATCTACAATCAAGTTTCAGCGGCTTCATCTTTAATGAATGTCCAGTTGTGATCGCGAATTCACTTTCTTTCCTCGAGAATCGTTCTCCACTGAAACTTTGACCCACTCTATAGAGCAATTTAGTTTCTTGACACATAACACGGGCATTGGTTGTGTAACGTTGTAGTTAATTAGTGTTCTTTAAGCAACAGATTCCATGTTTCTTCAACCAAACTAATGAAACTAGGAATGCTGTACTTTTCTACTCGGATAGCTGACATTCACATGATAGTTGTTTCCAAATAGATAGCACGTTCACTATGTCCAGAAATTGTTCTGTGATTCAGCCCCACCAATATTGTGATAGGCATCATGTTTGAAATGAAATATATGGATCTTCTTCAATATTGTCATCAATGTGTTTGTAACGCAACACTGAGTTATGGTTTCCAGTGTTATAGATGCAAGTTTGTTGAATTTCCTGTTGCTTTGAACGAACCGCATTCCTTGCTTTATGTCAATTTTCCTTCTTACATTATGTTTTTTTAGCTGTGATGGTGGATGTCTGAGATCCTTCCACCCAACCAAAGGACATGGTGAAAGATCAATGTGCACAACCCTTGGGCTAAATGAAGCAAAGTGGCAAAAGCATAAAGCACTAGCGGTATATGATATATTTTAGTCGTTTTTCATTTTGCACTTCTATTTATGTATAGGAGTTGACATTTTGCTTCATATTTTGAATGGTAATTCAGGAAAAGGGGTTATATTTGTGCGAGAACTGCAAGCATAAGCAGCATCAATGTTTTGCTTGTGGATTATTGGGGTCTTCAAACTTAACAGCAGGTCCTGAGGTATGCAGAACAGATACATTTCATTATCTTTCATCGATACTTTCTGTCTTTGTTTATGTCAGAAGAGATGAAGAAATGAAATTAAGTATATTGCTCAAAAGTTATAAGAAATAGGAAGCATTTCAAGATGCCTTTTTCATTATAGTATTTTCTAAGATGTTAGAAAGTAGTGCAACACCAATGTGTTGCTGTGAATTAATAAAAAACTATATACTGCATGTATAGAAATTTTGACGATCGTGCCAAATCAAACATATACATATCCCCTCGCATCCAAACCATCGGTGTCAAATCTATCACCCGGTGTATTCAAAGCTGGATGGACTGCCACCACAAATTGACATCGAGCACACCAACGCCGCACTCGATGATGATGTGCTTATTTGCTTACCTGTCAGGAAAGGTGTTGTTGAGCTCGGTCTTATACCTTCTTATCTTATCCGCCAGCTTGTATTGGGATATGCGCGTATGTCAGGACCATGTCAGAGCTTTGCAGTGAAATTAAATCTTAGAAGGCGTTTGACTTTGTGTGCTGCACATCTATACGAGTAATAATTACTCCCTCCATTTTTATTTACTCTGCGTATTAGCATTGTCTCAAGTCAAACTTTGTAAACTTTGACCAAATTTATACGAAAAATATTAACATCCACAATACCAAATCAATACCATTAGAATCATCATTGGATATATTTTCGCATCATATATATTTTTTACTGTGAAAGTTTATATTGTTTTCTATAAATTTGGTCAAACTTTGTAAAGTTTTACTTAGGTCAAAGCTAATATGCGAAGTAAATAAAAATGGAGGGAGTATAATGCTTGTGTGTTCTCATCTTATAAAATACTTAATTTTCTTACCCATTTCTTGATGGCTTTTCAGGTATTCCAATGTAAGGAGCAAAAGTGTGGGCACTTTTACCACCCGGGATGTGTTGCTAAAATACTCTACCCTGATAACAAAGCCAAGGCCACATGTTTTGAGCATTGTGTTGCTGGTGGACTGGAATTCAGTTGTCCCGTGCATAAATGTAAGCGGTGTAAGGAAGCAGAGAACAAGCATGACAAGGAAATGCAATTCGCAGTATGCAGGCGCTGTCCTACTGTATATCACCGGAAGTGCTTGCCAAGGTTTGCCTTTGCATTGCCATCCTCAACCCGGTCTCTTTTATGTAATGTCCCATTGCAGAAAATAAGAATTTCTGGTCGTCACCTTTACTTGTTTTCCAGGGATATTTCCTTGGTAGAGGACGAGGAAGAGGCTACTCCACAAAGGGCATGGGATGGCATTCTACCTGATCAAATTTTAATCTACTGCAGGTCTGTTGATTCTCCTACTTTGATCAGCCACATAATTTCTCCTGTTTTCCATTTGTCTTGGTTTCTGGTACCCTCTGTGAATTTCTGTAAATGTTTTCAGGAAGCATGAGATTCAAGAAGAGCTGGGAACTCCCAAGAGGGACCATATTGTCTTTCCAGATGCGAGAAATCCTGATGCAGCAGAAAGGCATAGAGGTGCACCTCACGGGCACGATATACCCGACGAAGACGAGCTACTCGACCGCCTAGCGTCCTGCAATCCATCTCAGTCCCCTCAGCCGGCAGAAACTGGCCGCGGTAGGGTGAAGCCCATCGATTCATTTGCGCCGAAGCACTTGTTCCTGCGTCCACAGCCAGGCTCCTGCGGTTGGCTTGATGACTGATGATCCATTCCTTGTCTCCCACCTTGCCGTGTAGAGAAACCATCGGTTACAGGCTCCCTCTTATACATTTCATGTCATCTCGAGAAGAAAAAAAGAAAATGTTATGTAGCCCTTTGTTAAGTTTAATACGTATGTCATTTCCACTATTTGGTTGGCTAGACACACTATAACATGACAATTCGCCAAATAAACATTACGTTTACCAGAATATATCCTGAGGTTCTGCCTCTGTTTTTTCTGATTTGAAAAGGAAAAAGAATAACCATGACGGGAACTTTTATTGAACTATTTCTACGGCGAAAACTTGTTGCAAGAACGTTGCTTCTAAGTACTTGGCATTTGTTTTTGTTTTTACCACAGATGGCATTTGTGTTGAATGGAAGTTAAGATTCTTCCATCAAGATTTTTTTGGGGGGACCTAGGACATTCTCTGCATTCGTAGCGGGAATTTTCAAATCAAGCAAGCTATATTGTAATACGTCCTCAAACAAATATAAGATGTTTTACAGAGGGAGTAGTATATTAGGACCACCGTACTTCTATAGGAACAAGTAAATACATGAATCCAACTCAAAAAATAAAGGGTAAATACATGAATGAAACTTGTAAGCTATCACAATGTGATTGGTTAAACCGAGGTTAAGTGAGCACATCTCGTTGAGGTTAGTATATTAGCCTTCTGGGTAACTTTTAAGGAGAAGAAAAAGGAACATTGGCACTCATACCATACCAAGTAGAATGCCTTTGGGTTTTTCTCAAAGGATGGGGATGAACACATGAATTTCCGACCTGATCAGACAGACAGACAGCCTACAAGGAGCTAGCTAAGAAGTATACCCAACATGAAAACCTGAAACCTTCCTTGGACATGAGAGCACAGAGATACTCAATTACACACAGTGATCATTTTTGGAGGGCAGGAGACATCGTTTGCTTGAGGAGTTAATTCTGCATTCATGTCTGGAACATCCTTCATATTATCGTCACCTTCCTTGAGAAAACCGAGCGCCGCCAGGCCTGTGCCATGCCTGGTGCTGCAGTCGTCGATGTCGGGACATCCTTCGAACAGGTACCCGATGTTGCTCTCAAAGGTGGCATCGTTTACGTTGAAGTACTCGCTCAGATTCATCGAGTTGCTGTTGTTGGGCCCAAAGAAGTTCTCCAATTCATAGCAAGGGCTCCACAGGTTCTCCTCGACGCCGCTGTCAAACACAAGGGGGGGACCCATGTCTCCGGTGTTGTCTGTGTCATCCACTGCAATGGGCTCGTTGACGCTACCTGGTTTCTGCGCTTCACCTGAGTTGAGCTCTTGGACTGCATTGTCACTTTGGTGATCATGTTGAAGCTCCTCTTGCAATGCTGGCACCACCTGTGGCCCCTGCTCCAGTTGTGTCAGTAACTGTGGCTGGTCCAGGTAGCGGCTAATGTCGAAGTTGGTTACGGCGTTGGCGCCTCGGTATTCGATGGCCGCAAGATCATAGGCCCTGGCTGCTTCCTCTTGGGTATCTGCAGGAAGAAAGTAGATGCACTATGGTGAGCTAAATCACAGAATTTACCAACTTGTGTCAAATTGGCTCCATTGTTCTCCCAAAGGACAAGAGTTGTTTGGTGGTATCAGTGAATGAGCGCAAGCATCAGATATCTAGAGTAGAAGATGCTGAATTTCACACCCTAGTTGCCTGAAAGACGACAGTGGATGTGGATGGGATGCTTGCTACTTTCACATGTGCTGGTCACTAGAGTTGATTGCGGTGTTTTGCTACTGCAGTAATTAACTAGAGAACTCTTGTGGCAACCTGCCCTTTAGTGGCGATCTTCTCGCCCTTTGGGGATTTTTTTTTCTTTTTTATCTCTGCTGTTAGTGTGGTGAATCATATCATTTGTGCGGTGATTTGGATCCTGAATCTTGATCTGGTCTGTTTTTTGACAGAGAGGAGGGCATGCCCCATGCACGTGAGGCGACCACTCACTGCTGAGTCAGAGAGGCAAGTGAAAAGAAGACAGGGAGAGATTGAAGATCCCTATGCACCAGCCGGTGGCATTACCACTCCCACCACGTGCTGCTCACATGCCCGCAGTATTTACTGGTAATTAGCGGTGCAGGCATTGCGTATGATCTGATCCAACGCTCTGTCTGTGTGCTTAATGTTATTCTTAGGGCAAGTTGAGCAATCCCCTTGGGATTGCACACAGGATGGTATCTTGGTCTGTCTCTCTCATGGTCCTGAATCTTGACCCTGCCACTGCCCCTTTTTTCTTCCTTTCTTTCTTTTTCAGATACATAGAAAATAAAAAGAAAGTAGAAATAAAGCGAGAACAACTAGTAATTAACATGCTAGTAGTAAAGATTATGGTAGCAGCATCAGGGTAAGGCCGGGTGTGGTGCATTGAAGGGAGGGAAACAACAAGTGCATGCCATTGAATATATGTGGGTGTTAGGTTTGATCATAAAATTCTGGTAAAAGTTAGGTGGGCAGCTGCTCTGCTCTTGCGGAATGTTAAGCAGGACGATTCTACAACGAACAATGGTAGCCTTTCAATGCCGATTAATTAAAACTGTTTTCTTGCTCAAAGGAGTAGGAGGAGGAGCTCACCAAAGGTTCCCAGGTATAGGTACTTGTTCCCCAGCACCCGCCCAATTCGCGCCTCCCACCGCCCATTGTGGTGGTGCCTGCACCCAAAATGATAAACATTTACATATATTCAGACACAACAAATCCAACTGTTTCTCTCTGAAATTTCAGCAAAATTAGTTCCCGTGTTTTGTCAAAATTAGTCACGAGAAAAAAGTTGGATGCATATTGTTGAGCCGTTTCTGTGAATTCCAGTCGAATTTCCAAACCGGCGGCCTGCTGTCGGCCAGGTTGGACTTTTTTCGACACACGAAGCTGACGGGAGAAAGAGGTAGGTAGGTGAGCCATCTGTGGCCACTCTAGATGACATGGCTGGCTGGGGTATGACGTTGCACTTTCTGCCTGCCAGCTGACGCATGCCACTGACTCCACGGTGCAGATGGATCCTAGCTGCCTACGTACCCCTATTTTGTCAGTCGACCAGAAAGGTCCCTCCTCCCGAGTCAGCACCATCCCTGTATCCCACGTAGCATACACTTGGCACTTGCATGCCACGTGTCTCTTCATGAATTTTGCATGCCTCGCAATAGTGTTACCCAAACGGAGCTGCTAATTAATGCAGTAATAGTGTAGTACCTGGCGACGCCCCTGTACTTGGAGACCCCCCTTGAGAAGCCGCTGCTCCGGCGGCGGAGGGCGGCGAGGTACTCCTCCCGTGACACCCCCTCCATCTCCGACCTCTCTTTCGCGTACTCATCCACCTGCAGCATGCGTCCGTCCATGAATTAATATAATTTCTCATGGTAAGTAACTATGTTTATTTTGTTGAGAAAAACAACAAACAGTTGTTATACAACCAGCACATTCAAGGCCGTCTTTTTATGCGTGTTGCTCATCTAGTAGTAGTGCTACTAAAACACAAGCGACATGGGCTGTCAAGACGTTACTACTCTCTCTGCTGTCACCACCATAACTCTCGAGTCAATGGTGGTGTTTGCCAAGACACACCCTGGCTCCTGCTTGTACCAAACAGGAACTGACGCAGCAACTTGGATATATATGTACACATTCATATCAATGCATTACTTTTTCTATTTCCAAGAGGAGAACAACGTACAGTGAAATTCAGTGTGGTTTCAGGGCCCCAATATTTGAGAGCTGCAAGATCGTACGCACGAGCAGCTGCCTCCTCTGTATCATAAGCCCCTGCAGAATTGACAACCAAATCGTCAACAAGCAGATTATAAGTATTTTGATTCTAAAGGAAAATTGAAGAAAAAAAATGACAAGTGACATGAATCTGCCAAAAACAGGTAGGCTGGATGTGTGTCTACAAATATGCTTGTGGGACTTACCCAGATAGACTATTGAGCCAACACAGCATCAAAGCAGAAGTAGATCGCAGTCACATGCAGATCACCAGACAAGGACCCCCACAAAAGATAACAGAAAACAAAGAGATAAAAAAGTATAATCAGAATGTCAGCCTTAATAAATTCGTTTCGCTTTACGGAAGAAAAAAATATGCTTTGTGCTAATATCAGAGATGGGAATATCAGGATCCAGAGCAGCCTCGGTCACAAGGACCTTGCAGTTTTTTATTCAGTATTAGGTACCATCCTCGTATTGCATCTCTATTTTTCCTTTGATGCTTACAAAAACAATTCTATAAATCTGAAACATTAATGCGATTTAAATCTGAAAATCAGAAGAAGTGAAGGAAAAAAATCTACCTTGCCTCCCTTTCTTCTTGTTCTGGATGGAAGTGAAGCAGTTCTTGTCCCAGAGGTGTGCCTCGAATCTGCCCGTCCACCTGTGCCTGGGTACATATTGACATGGATGCAGCTGATCAATATAAGCACTTGCCTTTCAAGGAGATAAAAAAGTAAGGAAAAACTGATTGACCGGATTAAATGAGCAGGCAGCAGTAATGCAGATTGCAGATCAACCAGCCCTCCTACTTCCTAACAACTAACAGCAGTTGACCGAATTATTCAAATGGAGCACGGCAAGAAAATCCGATGGCCGAATTCAAGAACTCCACCGGGATCATGCTTAACAGGCTCTCCGAGAGATCAGGAAGGAAAAAAGGGTGCAGACTTTTGACATGCAAGCCAAGGTTGGGGACCAACCAATTGTGCGACTCCTAATTAATCAGCGGCAATGCGCAATTGACTGGTTACTTTGCGGGCAGAGATCGAAATCAATCCACGGAATACAGGCATGATCCATACCTTGTGACCCCTCTGTAGATGGAGCTCCTCTTCCCTGCCGCGGCGGCGCCATTGGCGGAGGCGTCAGACTCCTTGCTGCTCCTGCTCGCGTCTTTCTTGGCCCGCTTGGGCGCTGCCTTGGCCTTGGCGCTCCCGGCCTTCTGCGTCCGCGCCCGCTTGCGGGGAATGGCGATCGAGGACGAGTCGGAGGAGGAAGGAGACGACGGCGACGGCGACAGCGAGCATGCCGGCGAAGAAGAAGGAGATGGCTGAGGAGGAGGAGGAGGAGGGGATCTCTTCATGATCTCTGTGCTGTGTCAATGGTGGTGGGCCGAGCGAGAGTGGGGAGTCAAGGTGGAAGAAAGAAAGTAGGCAGGGGTTTTATAGAGGGAGAAGGCTGTGCGGCCTGGTACTCTGCTCGAGGGTTTTATTTTATTTCTTAATTGTTTTCATTAAGCGCCAGCAGGCATTAGTTTCTCATGACACCTTGCTTGTTGTAATGTTGCACATAAGGGCTCATTTGCTTTAAAGCAGAAAAAACATGCACCGATGACAGCTAGCCATGGTTAAAAGGCAGGGGGGCAGAGCATCTCTAGCCGTTCCTCCAATTTTTCATTTCTCAAACAACTTCAAAACCTTTTTTTTTAGGGAACAACTCGAAAACCTTGGCCCTTTAGATTTTGATGAGTTAATTTTGTTGCATCTTACTCTTCCCTCAGTTAACTCCCACTAAACCCCGGGTCCCGCATGGAAGCATGTCTCTTTCCCTCTCCTTTATTCTCCAAACCGACATCCCCGTGACCGAATCCAACAGAGATACATCCTGCCCCTTTGCCTCTGTCGGCTTGCGCGTCAAGGTATTCACCGAGCGGGGCTCGTTTGGCGTCTACCGCGTCAGGATCTACACCAATGGTGTCAAGGTGTCATGCCCCAAGCTCTAAAACGAGAGGGGCTATGACTTCATTGTCTTGTCTATGTGCGGCTTCCCAACAGGGCCTCATCCGCGCCGACCTCCTACGCCTCCGCCCCAGCATGATCCTCCCCATACCAGCCGGCAAGGGCTAGAGTCTCATCGCCACCTCTGCCACCAGCTCAGCCTCCGATGAAGGAGCACGACTATCGACTATCGTTGGACCCTTCGACTCGTCCTCCTCCTCGGCCATGACCTCTCTCGAGAGGCCAGTAACTCCTGGTGAGTTTTGTGTGATCCATCTCGATCGTTTTGCTCTTCTATGTTTGTAGCCATAGTGGAGAGCGACGAGGGCGATTACGGGAGCAGGGTGGTCGTGAGGAGGGGGTCGACGAGGCCGCACATAGTCGACACGGACGACCGGGAGCTCCAAGACGCTGCCGTTGAGGAGTTGGGTGATGACTGAGTCTGAGAGGGGGGGAGAGAAGCTTTAGGGAGATATCAAGTGGCTGCTTAAACTCCATTCTCCATCTCCTTTCTTAATTCCATTCTCAAGAGTAAAGGAAACCCATCTCTCTCCCTATCCTTTCTTCTTCCTCTACACCCTGGGTCCCGCATGCAAGCCCGTCTCTCTTCCTATCCTTTATTCTCCAAATCGACATCCCCGCGACTCGAATCCACCAAGATAGACCATGTCCCCTCTGCCTTTGTCGGCTTGTGCATCAAGGTATTCATTGAGTGGGGCCCCTTTGACCTCTACCGTGCTAGGATCTACACTAACGGTGCTAAGATGTCCCACCTTGAGCTCTAAAACAATAGGGGCCACTGCTTCATGGTGTTGTTCATGCATGTTTTCGCGATAGGGTCTCACCCGCGCCAACCTCGTACACCTCCGCCCCGACATATCCTTCCCACACCGATCGACGAGGTCCAGAGCCTCGTCTTCACACATGTCACCACCTCTGCCACCATATCGGCCTCTGACGAAGGATCCCGACAATAGAGGCGAAGGGCGCATGTAGCATCATGAGGCCCTTCGGCAGTTGCCCTCCTCAACAATGACCTCTTTCGAGAGGCTAGTAGCTCCCGACGAGTTATGTGTGAGTTATCTCAATCACTACGTTCTTATTTGTTGTAGCTATGGTGGAGGGAGATAGCGGCGATTACAGGAGCTTGGCAATCGTCGAGGAGGGAGAAAGCGTGGGGTGGGGGTAGTCGGGGTTGTCGCGCGTAGTCGACATGGACGACGGGGAACTCTGAGACGTTGTCGCCGAGGAGGTGGGCGATGACTGAGTCTGAGAGAGGAAATAAAAGCTTTATGAAGATTTTGAGTGGCGGCTTAAATTTAAGGAGGGAGGGCTATTGTGAGGGGTAAGTCCTTAAACTTTTGAGAAATTGAAGATATGAGGGAAGGGCTAGATCGGGTATAAGTCCTCAAAGTGAAGTTTTTTATATAGTTCAAGAGATTTTAGGGAAATACTAAAGATGTTCTTGATTCCATTCTCAAGATTGTTTTCGTGATTTTATGCAACAGAACCAATCCACTGGGCATAACAGTATGATCAATGGGTGCTTGAATTAATCTTCCTCTACCAATTAATCACAAAGTAATTGTGCATGGATGGCATGGGTATATTCACGGCTAGTGAGAGGAAATTTGTCTCATAGTATGTTATTCAGATACTTGCTTGGCATACGAAGAAAAATTATGACATGCACTTTCTTCTAACATTGAAGAGGACTATGCACTAGCTTATCATGTGACCCCATATAAGGCAAATGAATAGCTTGAGAGCCTAGACGATGGTGTGACCTTAGAGCTACAACCTTATGTGGTTATCACACGACTCCATGCTTCTATTCCACTACATCATGCTCCATCACCTATGAGCGTGCGATAAGGGAGGCAAATGGACAACTTGAGAGTGTTGAAAATGGTGTCATGTGTCGGCCTTCCTATTAACACTAAAATAGGATTGCATCACGATGGGCTCAATACGACTCCACACTACTCATTCCCATGTCGGTTTGGCCCTAACATGTGTAAGCATGTGGTTGCGTGAGGCAAATGGACAACTCAAGAGCATCGATGATGATATGTCACCAATCTTCATTTTAACATTTAAGAGGACTACAAGTCAATGGGATTAGTGTAACCGCAAACTACTCCTTCCAAATCGACCTCGCCCCAATCACGCGTGAGTGTGCGTCCGCGGCTCTAGAATGTTAGTGATGGTATGAGACAAGCCTTCCTTTTAACACTAAGGGGGACTACATTATGACGGGCTTAGCACGTGATCCCATGCTACTCCTTCTGCATCAGCCTAGGGCTATCACTTGTGAGCGACGACCACATGAGACAAATGAATGGCTTAGGAGCATCGACAAATGGTGTGACATTGACCATCCTTTTAACATCAAATAGGCGATACTATGATAGGCTGAGGGTGTGACCCTACACTAGTCATGCCAAATCAGACTGGTCTCACTGTGTGTAAGTGTGCCGCCGCATGAGACAAATGGATATCCCATGGGCGTCGACGATGGTGTGGCACCAACATTACTTTTCACAATGAAGAGGACTATAATATGGCGGGATTAGCATGTGGAGCCACGCAACTCCTTCCACATCAACATAGGCGGTGACCGGTGGCCGCATGAGGCACATGAATGACTTACAGAGGGTCAACAATGGTATGACATTATTGATGATTTTAACAACGAAGAGGATGATAGCATGACATGCTTAGGGCGTGCCACCCCACTACTCTTTCCACATCATCCCGGACTCATCATGTGTTATTATGCCACCGTGTGGGGAAACTGTGAGTGACCCCGCGCTACTCCTTCCACATCAATACACATGTGAGCGGCTGATATGTCTCCAACGTATCTATAATTTTTTATTATTCCATGCTATTATATTAACTGTTTTGGATGTTTTATATGCATTAATATTCTATTTTATATTATTTTTGGGACTAACTTATTAACCTAGGGCCAAGTGCCAGTTGCTATTTTTTTCCTTGTTTTTGGCTTTTACAGAAAATCAATATCAAACGAAGTCCAAACGGAATAAAACTTTACGATGATTTTTCTTGGACCAGAAGAAACCTAGGAAGCTCCGAGAGGAGGCTAGAAGACCTACTAGGAGGCCACAAGCCCTAGGGGCATGCCCCAAGGGCCCCCTAGGCTTGTGGGCCCCTCGGAGACCTTCCAACCCTAACTCCTGCTGTTGGGGAACGTAGCATAAATTCAAAATTTTCCTACGTGTCACCAAGATCTATCTATGGAGAGACCAGCAACGAGGGAAAGGAGAGTGCATCTACATACCCTTGTAGATCGCTAAGCGGAAGCGTTCAAGTGAACGGGGTCGATGGAGTCGTACTCGTCGTGATCCAAATCTCCGATGATCAAGTGCTGAACGCACGGCACCTCCGCGTTCAACACACGTACAGCCCGGTGACGTCTCCCACGCCTTGATCCAGCAAGGAGAGAGGGAGAGGTTGAGGAAGACTCCATCCAGCAGTAGCACAACGGCGTGGTGGTGATGGAGGAGCGTGGCAATCCTGCAGGGCTTCGCCAAGCACCACGGGAGAGGAGAAGAACTTGGGAGAGAGGGAGGGGCTGCACCAAAGGCATAAGGGGTGTCTCAAGAGGCCCTCCTACCCCCACTATATATAGGGAGACCAAGGGGGGGTGCGCCAGCCCTAGGAGATCCAATCTCCTAGGGGCGGTCGGCCAGGGGAGGTTTCCCTCCCCCCAAGGCACCTAGGAGGTGCCTTCCCTCCTTGGGACTCTTCCTTAGGGTTCCCCTTTCACCCTAGGCGCATGGGCCCTAGGGGAAGTGGCGCCCCAGCCCACTTTGGGCTGGATCCCTTCTCACTTCAGCCCATGGGACCCTCCGGGATAGGTGGCCCCACCCGGTGGACCCCCGGGACCCTTCCGGTGGTCCCGGTACAATACCGATGACCCCGAAACTTGTCCCGATGGCCGAAATAGGACTTCCTATATATAAATCTTTACCTCCGGACCATTCCGAAACTCCTCGTGATGTCCGGGATCTCATCCGGGACTCCGAACAACATTCGGTAACCACATACAACTTCCTTATAACCCTAGCGTCATCGAACCTTAAGTGTGTAGACCCTACGGGTTCGGGAGACATGCAGACATGACCGAGACGTTCTCCGGTCAATAACCAACAGCGGGATCTGGATACCCATGTTGGCTCCCACATGTTCCACGATGATCTCATCGGATGAACCACGATGTCAAGGACTTAATCAATCCCGTATACAATTCCCTTTGTCTAGCGATACTTGCCCGAGATTCGATCGTCGGTATCCCGATACCTTGTTCAATCTCGTTACCGGCAAGTCTCTTTACTCGTTCCGTAACACATCATCCCGTGATCAACTCCTTGGTCACATTGTGCACATTATGATGATGTCCTACCGAGACCGAGTGGGCCCAGAGATACCTCTCCGCTTACACGGAGTGACAAATCCCAGTCTCGATTCGTGCCAACCCAACAGACACTTTTGGAGATACCTGTAATGTACCTTTATAGCCACCCAGTTATGTTGTGACGTTTGGCACACCCAAAGCACTCCTACGGTATCCGGGAGTTGCACAATCTCATGGTCTAAGGAAATGATACTTGACATTAGAAAAGCTTTAGCATACGAACTACACGATCTTTGTGCTAGGCTTAGGATTGGGTCTTTGTCCATCACATCATTCTCCTAATGACGTGATCCCGTTATCAATGACATCCAATGTCCATGGTCAGGAAACCGTAACCATCTATTGATCAACGAGCTAGTCAACTAGAGGCTTACTAGGGACATGGTGTTGTCTATGTATCCACACATGTATCTGAGTTTCCTATCAATACAATTATAGCATGGATAATAAACGATTATCATGAACAAGGAAATATATAATAATAACCAATTTATTATTGCCTCTAGGGCATATTTCCAATAGTCTCCCACTTGCACTAGAGTCAATAATCTAGTTCACATCGATATGTGATTAACACTCAAGGTCACATCCCCATGTGACTAACTCCCAAGAGTTTACTAGAGTCAATAATCTAGTTCACATCACTATGTGATTAGCACTCAATGAGTTCTGGGTTTGATCATGTTGCTTGTGAGAGAGGTTTTAGTCAATGGGTCTGAACCTTTCAGATCCGTGTGTGCTTTACAAATCTCTATGTCATCTCCTAGATGCAGCTACCATGTTCTATTTGGAGCTATTCCAAATAACTGTTCTACTTGGAGTTATTCTAAATTGTTGCTCCATTATACGTATCCGGTATCTCTATCGGAGCTATCCGGATAGGTGTTAAGCTTGCATCGACGTAACCCTTTACGACGAACTCTTTTACCACCTCCATAATCGAGAAAAATTCCTTAGTCCACTAGTTACTAAGGATAACTTTGACCGCTGTACTGTGATCCATTCTTGGATCACTCTTGTACCCCTTGACTGACTCATGGCAAGGCACACTTCAGGTGCGGTACTCAGCATAGCATACTGTAGAGCCTATGTCTTAAGCATAGGGGACGACCTTCGTCCTTTCTATTCTGCCGTGGTCGAGCTTTAAGTCTTAACTTCATACCTTACAACTCAGGCAAGAACTCCTTCTTTGACTGATCCATCTTGAACACCTTCAAGATCATGTCAAGGTATGTGCTCATTTGAAAGTACCATTAAGCGTTTTGATCTATCCTTATAGATCTTGATGCTCAATGTTCAAATAGCTTAATCCAGGTTTTTATTGAAAAACACTTTCCAAATATCCCTATATGCTTTCCAGAAATTCTACGTCATTTCTGATTAAAAATATGTTAACAACATATACTCATCAGAAATTCTATAGTGCTCCCACTCACTTCTTTGGAAATACAAGTTTCTCATAAACTTTGTATACACCCAAAATCTTTGATCATCTCATCAAAGCATACATTCCAACTCCGAGATTCTTACTCCAGTCCCTAGAAGGATTGCTGGAGCTTTGCATACTTATTAGCATCTTTCAGGATTGACAAAACCTTCCGGTTGTATCACATACAACCTTTCCTCAAGAAAAATCTTCGAGGAAACAATGTTTTGACATCCTATCTGCAAGATTTCATAAATAACGCAGTAATCGCTAATATAATTCCAACAGACTCTTAGCATCGCTAGGAGTGAGAGAGTCTCACCGTAGTCAACTCCTTGAACTTGTCGGAAAACATCTTAACGACAAGTCGAGCTTTCTTAATGGTGATACTTACCATCATTGTCTGTCTTCCTTTTAAAATCCATCTGTACTCAATAGCATTACGACCATCGAGCCGTTCTGCCAAAGTCTACACTTTGTTTTCATACATGGATCCTCTCTCGGATTTTATGGCCTCGAGCCATTTATCGGAATCCAGGCCCACCATCGCTTCTCCATAGCTCGTAGGTTCATTGTTGTCTAGCAACATGACTTCCAAGACAGGATTACGTACCACTCTGAAGTAGTACGCATCCTTGTCATCTTACGAGGTTTGGTAGTGACTTGATCTGAAGTTTCATGATCAATATCATAAGCTTCCACTTCAATTGGTGTAGGTGCCACAGGAACAACTCTTTGTGCCCTGCTATACACTAGTTGAAGTAACGGTTCAATAACCTCATCAAGTCTCCACCATCCTCCCACTCAATTCTTTCGAGAGA
Organism: Triticum urartu; assembly: GCF_003073215.2. NCBI lineage: Eukaryota > Viridiplantae > Streptophyta > Magnoliopsida > Poales > Poaceae > Triticum > Triticum urartu. The sequence continues at coordinate 292,569,543 of NC_053026.1, read as the reverse complement.
AACTTTTCCTCAAGAAAGGACCTGATTCTAGAAACAATCCCTTATTGCTTTCGAATCTGAGGCAGGAGGTATACCCAACTATTTTGGGTGTCCTATGAAGATGCATTTATCCGCTTTAGGTTCGAGCTTATCAGCCTGAAACTTTTTCACATAAGCGTCGCAGTCCCAAACTTTTAAGAAATGACAGCTTAGGTTTCTCTAAACCATAGTTCATACGGTGTCATCTCATCGGAATTACGTGGTGCCCTATTTAAAGTGAATGTGGTTGTCTCTAATGCCTAACCCATAAACTATTGTGGTAATTTGATAAGAGACATCATGGTATGCATCATATCCAATAGGGTGCAGTTATGATGTTCGGACACACCATCACACTATGGTGTTCCAGGCTGTATCAGTTGTGAAACAATTTCCACAATGTCTTAATTCTGTGCCAAACTCGTAATTCAGATATTCATCTCTATGATCATATCATAGACATTTTATCCTCTTGTCACGATGATCTTTCAACTTCACCCTGAAATTACTTGAACCTTTCAATAATTCAGACTCGTGATTCATCAAGTAAATATACTCAACATCTACTCAAATCATCTGTGAAGTAAGAACATAACGATATCCACTACATGCCTCAGCACTCATTGGACTGCACACATCAAAAATGTATTACTTCCAACAAGTTGCTTTCTTGTTCCATTTTACTGAAAATGAGGCTTTCAGTCATCTTGCCCATGTGGTATGATTTGCATGTCTCAAGTGATTCAAAATCAAGCGAGTACAAAACGGTCCATTTGCATGGAGTTTCTTCATGCATATATACCAATAGACATGGTTCGCATGTCCCAAACTTTTCAAAAACGAGTGAGCCCAAAGATCCATCAACATGGAGCTTCTTCATGCGTTTTATACCGATATGACTTATGTGGCAGTGCCACAAGTAGGTGGTACTATCATTACTATTCTATATCTTTTGGCATGAACATGTGTATCACTACGATCGAGATTCAATGAACCATTCATTTTAGGTGCAAGACCATTGAAGGTATTATTCAAATAAATAGAGTAACCATTATTCTCCTTAAATGAATAACCGTATTGCGATAGACATAATCCAGTCATGTCTATGCTCAACGCAAACACCAAACTCGATGGTCGAGGGAGCGTGCGATGCTTGATCATATCAACATTGAAAACACTTCCAACACATATCGTCAGCTCACCTTTAGCTAGTCTCCGTTTATTCCGTAGCTTTTATTTCGAGTTACTAACACTTAGCAATCGAACCGGTATCTAATACCCTGGTGCTACTAGGAGTACTAGTAAAGTACACATCAACACAATGTATATCCAATATACTTCTATCGACCTTGCCAGCCTTCTAATCTACCAAGTATCTAGGGTAATTCTGCTCCAGTGGCTGTTTCCCTTATTACAGAAGCACTCAGTCTCGGGTTTGGGTTCAACCTTGGGTCTCTTCACTAGAGCAGCAGCTGAATTGCCATTTTATGAAGTATCCCTTCGTGCCCTTGCCCTTCTTGAAACTAGTGGTTTCACCAACCATCAACAATTGATGATCCTTCTTGATTTCTACTTTTGTGGTGTCAAACATCACGAACATCTCAAAGATCATCATATATGTCCTTGATATGTTATAGTTCATCACGAAGCTCTAGCATCTTGGTGGTAATGACTTCGGAGAAACATCACTATCTCATCTGGAAGATCAACTCCCACTCGATTCAAATGATTGATGTACTCAGACAATCTGAGCACAAGCTCAACAATTGAGCTTTTCTCCCTTAGTTTGTAGGCTAAGAAAATTGTCGGAGGTCTTATACCTCTTGACGTGGGCACAAGCCTGAAATCCCAATTTCAGCCCTCAAAACATCTCATATGTTTTGCGACGTTTCAAAACCGTCTTCGGTGCCTCAATTCTAAACCGTTTAGCATTACGCACTGAACTATCATGTAGTCATCAAAACGTGTATGTCAGATGTTCGCAACATCCACAGACAACGTTCGAGGTTCAGCACACTGAGCGGTGCATTAAGGACATAAGCCTTCTATGAAGCAATGAGGACAATCCTCAGTTTACGGACCTAGTCCGCATAATTGCTACTATCAACTTTCAACTAAATTTTCTCTAGGAACATATCTAAACAGTAGAACTATAGCGTGAGCTATGACATAATTTGCAAAATCCTTTTGACTATGTTCAGGATAATTAAGTTCATCTTATGAAATCCCACTCAGATAGACATCCCTCTAGTCATCTAAGTGATTACATGATCCGAGTCAACTAGGCCGTGTCCGATCTGTGCGTGAGACGGACTAGTCAACATCGGTGAACATCTTCATGTTGATCGTATCTTCTATACGACTCATGCTCGACCTTTCGGTCTTCTGTGTTCCGAGGCCATGTCTGTACATGCTAGGCTCGTCAAGTTAACCCTAAGTGTTTTTGCATGTGTAAAACTGTCTTACACCCGTTGTATGTGAACGTAAGGATCTATCACACCCGATTAACACGTGATGCTTCGAAGCGACGGATTGTAGCAACGGTGCGCAGTTAGGGGAGAACACTTCTTGAAATTTTATGAGGGATCATCTTATTACTACCGTCGTTTCTAAGCAAATAAGATGTATAAATATGATAAACATTCATATGCAATCAAAATTAGTGACATGATATGGCCAATATCATATAGCTCCTTTGATCTCCATCTTGGGGCTCCATGATCATCTATTACAAGAACATGATCAATCTCATACATCACATATATCATTCATCACATCCTTTGGCCATATCACATCACATAGCATACCCTGCAAAAACAAGTTAGACGTCCTCTAATTGTTGTTTGCATGTTTTACGTGGCTGCTATGGGTTTCTAGCAAGAACGTTTCTTACCTACGCAAAACCACAACGTGATATGCCAATTGCTATTTACCCTTCATAAGGACCCTTTTCATCGAATCCGATCCGACTAAAGTGGAGAGACAGACACCCGCTAGCCACCTTATGCAACTAGTGCATGTCAGTCGGTGGAACCAGTCTCACGTAAGAATACGTGTAAGGTCGGTCCGGGCCGCTTCATCCCACGATGCCGCCGAATCAAGATAAGACTAGTAACGGCAAGCATATTGAACAAAATCAACGCCACAACTACTTTGTGTTCTACTCGTGCATAGAATCTACGCAATTAGACCTAGCTCATGATGCACTGTTGAACGTAGCAGAAATTCAAATTTTCCTACGTGTCACCAAGATCTATCTATGGAGACCTAGCAACGAGGGAAGGAGAGTGCATCTACATACCCTTGTAGATCGCTAAGCGGAAGCGTTCAAGTGAACGGGGTTGATGGAGTCGTACTCGTCGTGATCCAAATCACCGATGATCCTAAGTGCCGAACGACGGCACCTCCGCGTTCAACACACGTACAGCCCGGTGACGTCTCCCATGCCTTTAATCCAGCAAGGAGAGAGGGAGAGGTTGAGAAGACTCCATCAGCCAGTAGCAAACGGCGATGGTGGTGATGGAGAGCGTGCAATCCCTGCAGGGCTTCGCCAAGCACCACGGCGAGAGGAGGAAGAACTGAGGAGAGGGAGGGGCTGCACCAAAGGCATAAGGGGTGTCTCAAGAGGCCCTCCTACCCTCAATATATATAGGGAGCCCAAGGGGGGGTGCGCTAGCCCTAGGAGATCCAATCTCCTAGGGGGCGGCGGCCAGGGCAGGTTTCCCCCCTCCACCCCCAAGGCACCTAGGAGGTGCCTTCCCTCCTTGGGACTCTTCCTTAGGGTTCCCCTTTCACCCTAGGCGCATGGGCCCTAGGGGAAGTGGCGCCCCAGCCCACTTTGGGCTGGATCCCTTCTCACTTCAGCCCATGGGACCCTCCGGGATAGGTGGCCCCACCCGGTGGGCCCCGGGGACTCTTCCGGTGGTCCCGGTACAATACCGATGACCCCGAAACTTGTCCCGATGGCCGAAATAGGACTTCCTTATATAAAATCTTTACCTCCGGACCATTCGCGGAAACTCCTCGTGACGTCCGGGATCTCATCCGGGAACTTCGGAAAACCAACATTCGGGTAACCACATAACAACTTCCTTTATAACCTAGCGTCATCGAACCTTAAGTGTTAGACCCTACGGGGTTCGGAGACATTGCAGATGACCGAGACTTCTCCCGTCAATAACCAACAGCGGGATCTGGATACCCATGTTGGCTCCCACATGTTCCACGATGATCTCATCGGATGAACCACGATGTCAAGGACTTAATCAATCCCGTATACAATTCCCTTTGTCTAGCGGTATTGTACTTGCCCGAGATTCGATCGTCGGTATCCCTATACCTTGTTCAATCTCGTTACCGGCAAGTCTCTTTACTCGTTCCGTAACACATCATCCCGTGATCAACTCCTTGGTCACATTGCGCATATGATGATGTCCTACCGAGTGGGCCCAGAGATACCTCTCCGCTTACACGGAGTGACAAATTCCAGTCTCGATTCATGCCAACCCAACAGACACTTTCGGAGATACCTGTAATGTACCTTTATAGCCACCCAGTTATGTTGTGACGTTTGGCACACCCAAAGCACTCCTACGGTATCCGGGAGTTGCACAATCTCATGGTCTAAGGAAATGATACTTGACATTAGAAAAGCTTTAGCATACGAACTACACGATCTTTGTGCTAGGCTTAGGATTTGGGTCTTTGTCCATCACATCATTCTCCTAATGACGTGATCCCGTTATCAATGACATCCAATGTCCATGGTCAGGAAACCGTAACCATCTATTGATCAACGAGCTAGTCAACTAGAGGCTTACTAGGGACATGGTGTTGTCTATGTATCCACACATGTATCTGAGTTTCCTATCAATACAATTATAGCATGGATAATAAACGATTATCATGAACAAGGAAATATATAATAATAACCAATTTATTATTGTCTCTAGGGAATATTTCCAACAACTCCACCACTATAAATTCTCAAATATCCCCCCTACGTCAGAGGGCACACCAAAAATACTTTTCCACCGCCGCAAGCTTTTGTTCTTGTGAGATCCCATCTTGGGGCCTTCTATGGCACTCCGCTGGAGGGGGATTCGATCATAGAGGGCCTCTACACCAACCTTGCTGCCCTTCCGACAAAGCATGAGTAGTTTACCACGAACCTAAGGGTCCATAGCTAGTATCTAGATGTCTTCTTCTCTCTCTTTGATCTTCAATACAATGTTCTCCTCGATATTATTGGAGATCTATTCGATGTAATCTTCTTTTGCGGTGCGTTTGTTGAGATCCGATGAATTGTGGATTTATGATCAGATTATATATGAATATTATTTGAGTCTTTTCTGAACTCTTTTATGCATGATTGAGATAACTTAGTATTTCTCTCCGATCTATCGATTTGGTTTGGCCTACGAGATTGGTTTTTCTCGCAATGGGAGAGGTGCTTTGTGATGGGTTCAATCTTGCAGTGTCCTCAACCAGTGACAGTAGGGGTAGCGAGGCATGTATTGTATTGTTGCCATTAAGGATAAAAAGATGGGGTTTATATCATATTGCTTGAGTTTATCCCTCTACATCATGTCATCTTGCTTCAGGCGTTACTCTGTTCTTATGAACTTAATACTCTAGATGCAGGCATGAGTCGCTTGATGTGTGGAGTAATAGTAGTAGATGCAGACATGAGTCGGTCTACTTGGCATGGATGTGGTGCCTATATTCATGATCATTGCCTTAGATATCATCATAACTTTGCGCTTTTCTATCAATTTCTCAACAGTAATTTGTTTACCCACTATATGCTTCTTCAAGAGAGAAGCCTCTAGTGAAACCTATCACCTATGCCCCCGGGTCTATTTTCCATCATATATTTTCAGATCTATAAAATAAAAACCAAAAAAATACCTTTCTATAATTTATTTATATTTATTTTATTTTGCCTTTTACTTTCTATCTCTATTAGATCTCACTCTTGCAAGTGACCGTGAAGGGATTGACAACCCCTTTTTCGTGTTGAGTGCAAGTGTTTGTTTGTGCAGGTGCATATATTGGGGACTTGCTTGTGCCTCCTACTCGATTGATACCTTGATTCTTAACTGAGGGAAATACTTATCTCTACTTTGTTGCATCAGCCTTTTCTCTTTAAGGAAAAAATCAACGCAAGCTCAAGAAGTAGTAGGAAGAATTTCTGGCACCGTTGCCAGGGAGGTTCTACATCAAGCCTACCAAGTACGTATCATAAACTCTTATCTCTTGCATTTACATTATTTGCCATTTGCCTCTCGTTTTCCTCTCCCCCACTTCTAAAAGTTTTCAGAAAAACACAAAAATATTTTCCTTTTTATTTGCCTTCTTCCCGTTCGTGTTTTCGCTTGCTTTTCATTTGCTTGATCGCTTGCTTTGAACCTACTATCATGAGTGATTTCGGTATGGCAGAAATAGATGACGACAGAACTCCTAAAATTGGACGTTCTGCTAATCTAGATGCTAATTTTTTTCCTAGGACAAGGGAATGTTATAGGAAAAGAAACCATTGAAGAGTTCTTTAATTGTATTGAGACTCTAACTTGTGATGATGTTCCCATACTTAAAAGGACAAATACTTATGTAAATACTATTTCAGCTCTTGTTCATAAACTTGAAAAAGATTTATTCGCACACACCCCACCTTGCAAAGATTGTTTATGAGCTGCCGGTGATAAAGGACCCTAAAGCTAAAAAATAGTTACCCTTGTTCTTATGAATGAGTTTGATCATATAGTACGGGAACCTAGGGAGATCTTTGATTTTTATGGTATGAACCGTGAGAAACCGGTAATAGATGAGATCCTCTACAATAGTGATCATGTTTTAAGAACCTTGCTTGGCAATAATCAAATCTTTGATGAGAACCTTAGAAAGGCAATTCCTGTTTTAGATATGATCCAACAAGTTTTTAATGATGTTAACCAACAATTTTCTTGGATTGTAGCCGGTAATCAAAGGGGATATGCCGAGGGACAACTTGATAATGCTAAAATTTCTATGGATGATGTGTTTCATGTTATATTTGAAAAATATCCTAACAAAAGCACTATCATGGAAATTAAGAAGAAAGATGACAGTACTTAGATCTATGCAATATGCCTAGCTAGGGGCGTTAAACAATAACACTTGTTGGGAGGCAACCCAATTTTATTTTGTGTTTTTTGTTTTTGCTTCTGTTTTTGAATAAATACACAATATTACTTCTGTAATAATTGTGTTTAGTGTTTTAATTAGTGTTTGTGCCAAGTAAGTCCTTTGGGATGGTCCACGGTGATAGTTGATTTGATTTTGCTGAAAAACAGCAACTTTTGCGCCCAGTAACAGAATTGATCTGAGCTGCTGGAACGTGATAAATTCTTATTTTTTTACTCAAGATTTATATACAAATTGCCTATATTTGCCTAATTTTAAGAATTTTTCGAGTTACAGAAGTATACGAAGTTTCCATATTACTACACACTGTTCTGTTTCTGGCAGATTATGTTTTCTATGTGTTGTTTGCTTATTTTGATGAATCTATGGATAATATCGGGGGGTATGAACCATGGAGAAGTTGGAATACAATAGATATAACACCAATATTAATTTAGAATGAGTTCACAACAATACCTAAAGTGGTGATTTGCTTTATTATACTAACGGAGCTTACGAGTTTTCTATTGTGAAGTTTTCAAGTTTTGGGTAAAGATTTGATGGACTATGGAATAAGGAGTGGCAAGAGCCTAAGCTTGGGGATTCCCAAGGCACCCCAAGGTAATATTCAAGGACAACCAAGCATCTAAGCTTGGGGATGCCCTAGATGGAATCCCCTCTTCCGTCTTCAATCCATCGGTAAATTTACTTGAGGCTATATGTCACAGCCTGATTTTTGGCCCTTTCTTTTTCTTTTGTTCCTCTAGGATTTTTGCTTGAGTTTTCTTTTTCCGTGGCTTTGTGGTCTGGAAACTGAAGAAGATGACCTCTTCTTTCTTTCCAGAGTGGCTTGTCATCCTCAAACCCTTCCCAAGACCTTGCCATTTCCATCCTAGACAAACCCCAATATTCTTTTCCTTGGGAATATTCCTTTTCTATTAAATGAATAATCCTTTTGCCCTAGGTTGTGAAGCAACCTATATTTCCATCACTCCTAAAATTCCCAAATAATTCTCATAAATTATTTGGGTCATATATTCCTCAAATATGGCAAGATATTTCATTGGCCATGTTTCCCATCATGCCCCAATTAATTCCTTTCGTATTCTGTCCTGAATGGCAGATTGTGAAACAAGTGCCATTTACCTTTGCCCAATTGACCCCAAACTTTTTGGACACCTTTTAATGTCCAAATAATTGCCTCATGAAAAAATTCAACTTAATTTGCCTAGTGAATATTCCTGAGCAATTTTTCAAAGTTCCTGTCTGAGGGAATTGGTTGTGAAGGAAGTACTAGCTAGGTTTATCCTATTGAGTTGAAATTTTGCATGGCCCTTCATATCACCAAATAATCACCCTCCTCAAGATTTGAGCTCATGCAATGTAACCATGTGAGCTGATCATCAATTATTTGGTTCTGTCCAAATTTTCAGTTAATGAAGCAAGTATATTTTATCTTGCTCCATTATGTCTGAAAATTTTCCTAGGCCTTCTCCCACCTATATAACCAATATCCACAAATTTTGGGATCATTTCCTGAAGCCATTTTCCCTTAGGATTTTTCCTAAGTTTCTGTCCAGAGAGGTGCTATATGAAAGAAGTACCACTTTGGCTTGACCAAATGGTATGAAATTTTTACAGCACTCTCATATGCCCAAATCATTCTGCCATGCTCATTTTTAGCTCAAGTGGCCTCTCCTGGTGAGTGCCCCTTCATGATTTTGTTTCTGGAGCAGTTTATGTAGTTGTAAAGCAACTATATAAAATACTTGTCCAAATCATCTCATATTTGATAGGATTATAGTCCTTCCTAACCTAAACTCCCCTGGCATCTATTTTGCCTCTTAACCTCACTATGTTGATCACTGCATAATGATTCAGTTTGATGCAGTAAACTTCAGAGCTCACTTACCATTTAACCATCGAGTCTTTAACCGATATACCACCTCAGTTGCAACCTACCCTGGAAGGACTAACACCCAGACATCATTTGGCATAGCTTGTGGCACTGTGTGCACCAGTGCACGCAGTAACCACCGTTTTGGCACGCACTGGCCGCGTCCAGAGCGTCTTCTTGCTCGGGCCCCCTCCTCTGCTCGACGTCTCAGCGAGCACGGGCCTGTCCAGCGTGTTCCCCGCGTCGTCGCCATCCTCCTGGAGCCATCTCCCCCTCCATAAGCCTCTCCGTCAGTGCTCGCCGCCGCGCGCCCACGGGCGAGCTGTAGCCGACAGCGCATTAATGGCGCTCGGCCTCTTCCTCTGCTCCCCCTTGGTTCCGGCCGCTCCGTGACCTTCTGTAGCTCGTACGGTTCCTGCTCGTCGTGATCCCGCGCCTCCCCGTGATCGCTGCGCGTCGCCAGAGCCTTGTCCGAGCTCGTGCGGCGGCAACTAGCTTGGCCATCCTCACCCCGCCTATTTAAGGCACTCCCGAGCGCTCTCGTCTGCACCACAAGCCTCCCCTCGCTCCATTACTCCTCCCCTGCCCCTCCCATGGCCGCAGCTTCACCGCGGTGCTCCGCTCAAATTCGGCCGACCCAAGCCACCCCTCCACTCCCTGACCTAGCCACTAGCCTCCCCACTCCACCTCAACCCTCCCCAGCTTCTCGTTTCCTCGCCGGAGCCCGTGTGGTCGCGACCCTAAGATCGGCCGTGCCGCCCGAGCCATCCGCTTTGCGAGCCGCGGTTGCCCCGTCCCTTCTTTGGCATTGTTGCTGATCCAGGCGGGAGCGGCTCTCCACCCCGCGTCCGCCGGTGGCCTCCTCTTGGCCGGAGACCGTCGGAGCCGTCCGGGCCGTCGCTGGCTGTGCGCCCTCCCCTGCCCTCCTCTGTTTCCATCGGGGCACAACAAGGAGGAAGAAGGAGCCAAGCCAAGCGGGCCCCACCTCCATGCGGACCCCGCATATAAGCCACGGGCGTTGACCCCGTCCTGCCCACGTGGATAAGTGACGGGCCCCACCTGTAAGTCTCTCATGTTGACCCAGTGGCCCCGCTGACCGTTTTAGTGAAGGCGTATTCTTGGAAATACGTTTTCCTTTGAAGAAAACGTATTTTGTTTCTCCTTTGGCTTAAAATACGTTTTCACTTTCTGAAGACGTAATCTGAGAAATGCGCTTTCTGATTTTCCAGCCACGGGCCTGTTTGTAGAGTTATTTTTACAGATTGGTCCCTGAACTTCGTCGAGCTATAACTTTTTGCTCAAGACTCCGATTGAGGTGAATCCAATGCCCACATCTTCATCTCTTCGAGCCCTAACTTTTGGTATCATTTTCCTATGGTTTGACATAATGGAAATGACCATTTTTCCCTTGCCCGTAAACATCCCCCTCTGAGAGAGAACTGTTTCCGGTGAATCTTTTCGCGCTTTCACCGCAATCTCCCTAGTGCATTCTTCATCCCCAGGCAAGCCAGAACCACCATTTGCATGATAGCCATGCAGTAGCTTTGGTTTTCAACTTGAATCTTTAATAACTGTATGTTTGTTTGCTACTGCTGTCGTTATTTCGGTTATGCTTATGGATCGGTGATTACCGTCATGTTATGTTTTCTTGCACTCTATCATGTTCTACCTGCTAGTATTAAGTTCATATTGGTCATGCTTGATAGTAGTACATGTTGGGTTGGTCATGTTCTTCGGTGCATGACTAACGTCGGTTACCGAGTACCGTTGATATGCATTGTTCCTTTGCTGTTAGTTGGTTAAGTGTTTACTCGGTAATATTATTGATGTGTTATGGCACGGTATTTATTGTTGATGTTAGTGGTCATGTTATACAATGAGTAGTGTTACTTGTGATACTCATGCTCGTCATTATGCCATGCTCAGTTGGATATGATTCATTGTTGATATGGTTGATAGTTATGTTGTACCCTCATGCTTATGTTGATATCATGCTCATGCATTGTAATTGCATCATGTTATTTTATCATGGCTCAGCATATTGCATTCAAGTTTAACCGGATTAAATTGAACTTGAACAACTGTTGGCTGAGTCATGGTGCCACCATATCGAGCTGACCAGTGTAACCACACTTGCCTTTTTGGGAGGGTCCTAACTGGGTCTATTGTTGTGCCTCTCGCCGGTGCCTCCAACGAGGGAAGGTTATGCGCGGGCGCTACCTTGGCCAGGTAGGATGGCATAAGACTTTTGAGACCGCATTTGGTTATGTGCACATGTCCCCGTTTGGGACCGTTTTTGTTTTGCCACGACGGTGGTCGTGATGCCTTTGGTAGGCACGGGCCACCCTGGACTGAACCCCAAGGGGGTGTTGGTCGAAGTGGCCAGGAGAGTGTCATGGCAGTAGGACGGTTTTGTTGGAACGTCGTTGGTCCACCCAAATGGGAGTGCGAGGCCATGGGTTCTGTGGTGTGGGTACAGTGCGCTACCTCTGCAGAGTGTATATTAAATCTATCAGTAGCCGTGCCCGCGGATAATGGACCAGTTCGTAGTTGGTCACACTATGGGTCAACAGTAATAATAATAACTTGCTTAATAACAACCCTGGTTCGATGATGAGAAAGAGATTGGTGTGATCGTGAGATGATCACCGTGGTATCAAGGATACCGAGTTGATGGATATTTTTGGTTGTGATCGTGAGATGATCACCGTTGTATCGAGGATACCGAGTTGATGGGTATTTGTGGGGTTATGCGAGAGCAAGGGTGAAGATCAAGCTCCTTGTGGTCATGTAATGATTACTATGGTATTGTTAATACCAAGCTTGATTGGATCCTGAGATGATCGTGTGGTGTTCGTGTTGGTTACGAGGTAACCCGAACAGAGTAAATTGGTGCATGATAACGTCATCATGTTGCATGATAGTGTCATCATGTTTATATGTTCATGCCATGCTCGGATTGTTCTAGCTATATCATGTTGTTCATGCCATGTTGTTCTGATAGTATCATGTTAATTCTGGTTAACCTGTAATTTCCATGCTATTGTGCTTTGGTTGCTGTGAGCTTGCAAGTACATTCAATGTACTGACCTGGTGTGTCATGCGAGTTTGCAGGTCATGCCGGATTTGATTGCTTGTTTGCCGTGGATCCCTTGTTTGCGAGCTAGGATAAGCATTCCAGCCAGAGTCCCTGCGGAGTGGAGTTCATCACCATCGTCGCTATTCCGCTGCATCGTGTTGTTCTGCTGCTTGCATGGAGCAACCGTGGCAGGCATAGTGTCACCGTGCCGATGTAATCCCCTTCTATCCATATAGCTTGTAATAAAGAGCTGATTTGTTCTATGCTAAGCAGTGCCATATTCCAGAAGACTTCTCATCGATCTCTGGGCTGGAATACGGGGCGTTCCGGTTTCTTTGAGCCGGGGTGCCACACTATATTTTTATTCACCACATGATTTGTGTTTTTCTTGGAGCTTCTTGTATTATATGAGTCTTTGCTTTTTAGTTTGCCACAATCATCCTTGCTGTACACACCTTTGGAGAGGGACACACATTAATCGTGAATTTATTAGAATACTCTATGTGCTTCACTTATATCTTTTGAGCTAGGCAGTTGCCCTAGTACTTCACTTATATCTTTTTAAGCATGGTGGTGGTTTTATTTTGTAGAAATTGATGAACTCTTCACTTACATTATTTTGAGAGTATTAAAACAGTATGGAAATTTTCTTAGGTTATGAATTTGGTCCTAATATGATGGGCATCCAAGAGGGATATAATAAAAACTTTCATAACGAGCATTGAATATATGAGAAGTTTGATTCCTTGCATTTGTTTTGAGATATAAAGATGGTGATATTAGATTCATTCTAGAGAGTAATCGTGTATTGGTAGAAATTCTTGTGTTAAAGTTTGTGATTCCCTAAGCATGCACATATGGTCTATCGTTATGCAGTGAAGTTAGAGCATGATTTATTATTGATTGTCATCCTTTGTGTGGAGGTCAGGAGCACGTGATACGTCTCCAACGTATCTATAATTTTTGGTTGTCCAATGCTATTATATTATCCATCTAGGATGTTTTATATGCATTTATATGCTATTTATATGATTTTTGGGACTAACCTATTAACCTAGAGCCCAGTGCCAGTTTTTGTTTTTCCTTGTTTTTGAGTTCTACAAAAAAGGAATACAAAACGGAGTCCAATGGACGTGCCAATTTTTGACGATTTTTTATGGACCAAAACAAGCCCCCGGAGTAAAAGAGTTGGGCCAGAAGAGTCTCGGGCCGTCCGCGAGGGTGGGGGCGTGCCCTACCCCCCGGGTGTGCCGCCCTATCTCGTGGACGACTCGGGGACCCTCACCGACTTGTTCCCGATGCCAAAAATTCCTATAAATACGAAAACCTCCAGAAAATAACTTAGATCGGGAGTTCCGCCGCTGCAAGCCTCTATAGCCACCGAAAACCAATCTAGACCCGTTCTGGCACCCTGCCGGAGGGGGGGATCCCTCTCCGGTGGCCATCTTCATCATCCCGACGCTCTCCATGACAAGGAGGGAGTAGTTCACCCTCGGGGCTGAGGGTATGTACCAGTAGCTATGTGTTTGATCTCTCTCTCTCTCTCGTGTTCTTGATTCAACACGATCTTGATGTATCGCGAGCTTTTCTATTATAGTTGGATCTTATGATGTTTCTCCCCCTCTTCTCTCTTGTGATGAATTGAGTTTTCCCTTTGAAGTTATCTTATCGGATTAAGTCTTTAAGGATTTGAGAACACTTGATGTATGTCTTGAATGTGCTTATCTGTGGTGACAATGGGATATTCATGTGATCCACTTGATGTATGTTTTGGTTATCAACTTGCGAGCTCCGTGACCTTGTGAGCTTATGCACAGGGGTTGGCACACATTTTCATCTTGACTCTCCGGTAGAAACTTTGGGGCACTCTTTGAAGTTCTTTGTGTTGGTTGAATAGATGAATCTGAGATTGTGTGATGCATATCGTATAATCATACCCACGGATACTTGAGGTGACATTGGAGTATCTAGGTGACATTAGGGTTTTGGTTGATTTGTGTCTTAAGGTGTTATTCTAGTACGAACTCTAGGATAGATCGAAAGGAAAGAATAGCTTCATGTTATTTTACTACAGACTCTTGAATAGATCGATCGGGGATAACTTTTAGGTGGTTTCGTACCATACAATAATCTCTTCGTTTGTTCTCCGCCGTTAGTGACTTTGGAGTGACTCTTTGTTGCATGTTGAGGGATAGTTATATGATCCGCTGTTATCTATGAGTAGTATCGGAGGGTATGAACCATAGAGAAGTTGGAATACAATAGATATTACACCAATATGAATTTAGAATGAGTTCACAATAGTACCTAAGTGGTGATTTATTTTCTTATACTAACGGAGCTTACAAGTTTTTTGTTAAGTTTTGTGTTGTGAAGTTTTCAAGTTTTGGGTAAAGTTTTGATGGACTAGGAATAAGGACTGGAAAGAGCCTAAGCTTGGGGATGCCCAAGGCACCCCAGGGTAATATTCAAGGACAACCAAGAGCCTAAACTTGGGGATGCCCCGGATGGCATCCCTCTTTCGTCTTCGTTCATCTGTAACTTTACTTGGAGCTATATTTTTATTCACCACATGATATGTGTTTTTCTTGGAGCGTCATTTTATTTTATTTTATTTTGCTTGCTGTTTGAATAATATCCCAAGATCTGAAATTCTTAAATGTTAGAGAGTCTTCACGTAGTTGCATAAGTATTCAACTACTCATTGATCTTCACTTATATCTTCTGGAGTAGTTTGTCATTTGCTCTCATGCTTCACCTATAGCATTTTGAGAGTCTCTAAACAGCGTGGTAGTTTGCTTTGGTTATGAAATTAGTCCTAATATGATAGGCATCCAAGATGGGTATAATAAAAACTTTCATATAGAGTGCATTAAATACTATGAGAAGTTTGATACTTGATAATTGTTTTGAGATATAAAGATGGTAATATTAGAGTCATGCTAGTTGAGTAATTGTGAAATTGAGAAATACTTGTGTTGAGGTTTGGGAGTCTTGTAGCATGCATGTATGGTAAACGTTGTGTGACAAATTTGAAGCATGAGGTGTTCTTTGATTGCTTTCCTTATGAGTGGCGGTCGGGGGCGAGCGATGGTCTTTTCCTACCAATCTACCCCCCTAGAGCATGTGCGTAGTGCTTGGTTTTGATGACTTGTAGATTTTTGCAATAAGTATGTGAGTTCTTTATGACTAATGTTGATTCCATGGATTATACGCAGTCTCACCCTTCCATCATTTCTAGCCTCTTCGGTACCGTGCATTTCCCTTTCTCACCTCAAGAGTTGGTGCAAACTTTGCCGGTGCATCCAAACCCCGTGATATAATACGCTCTATCACACATAAGCCTCCTTATATGTTCCTCAAAACAGCCACCATACCTACCTATTATGGCATTTCCATAGCCATTTCGAGATATATTGTCATGCAACTTTCCACCGTTCCGTTTATTATGACACGCTCCATCATTGTCATATTGCTTTGCATGATCATGAAGTTGACGCCGTATTTGTGGCAAAGACACCTTCATAATTCTTTCATACATGTCACTCTTGATTTGTTGCACATCCGGGTACACCGCCGGAGGCATCCACATAGAGTCATATTTTGTTCTAAGTATCGAGTTGTAATTCTTGAGTTGTAAGTAAATAAAAGTGTGATGATTTTCATTATTAGAGCATTGTCCCATGTGAGGAAAGGATGATGGAGACTACGATTCCCCCACAAGTCGGGATGCGATTCCGGACGAAAAATGAAATAAAATAAAAGAGGCCAAAGAAGCCCAAATAAAAAAAGAGGCCATAAAAAGGAGAAAAAAAGGCCCAAATAAAAAATGAGAGAAAAAAAAGAGAAGGGGCAATGTTACTATCCTTTTTCCACACTTGTGCTTCAAAGTAGCACCATGATCTTCATGATAGAGAGTCTCTTATTTTATCACTTTCATATACTAGTGGGATTTTTTCATTATAGAACTTGGCTTGTATATTCCAATGATGGGCATCCTCAAAATGCCATAGGTCTTCATGGGGAAGCAAGTTGGATGCACACCCACTTAGTTTCTTTTGTTGAGCTTTCATACATTTATAGCTCTAGTGTATCCGTTGCATGGCAATCCCTACTCCTTGCATTGACATCAATTGATGGGCATATCCATAGCCCGTTGATTAGCCGCGTCAATGTGAGAATTTCTCCCTTTTTTTCTTCTTCACACAACCTCCATCATCATATTCTGTTCCACCTATAGTGCTATGTCCATGGCTCACTGATACGTCTCCAACGTATCTATAATTTTTGACTATTCCATGCTATTATATTATCTGTTTTGGATGTTTAATGGGCTTTATTATACACTTTTATATTATTTTTGGGACTAACCTACTAACCCAAGGCCCAGCGCAAATTGCTGTTTTTTTGCCTATTTCAGTGTTTCGCAGAAAAGGAATATCAAACGGAATGAAACCTTTGGTAGAGTTATTTTTGGAACAAACGTGATCCAGGGGACTTGGAGTAGACGTCAAGAAAGAAGCAAGGAGGCCACGAAGCAGGGAGGTGCGCCTGCCCCTGGGCGCGCCCCCACCCTTGTGTGCCCCTCGCAGCTCCACTCACCTACTTCTTCCTCCTATATATATATATATCCATATACCCCAAAAACATCCCGGAGAAGCACAAAACCCTATTTCCACCACTGCAACCTTCTGTACCCAAGAGATCCCATCTTGGGGCCTTTTCTGGAGCTCCGCCGGAGGGGGAATCGATCACAGAGGGCTTCTAAATCAACACCATAGCCTCTCCGATGATGTGGGAGTAGTTTACCACAGACCTTCGGGTCCATAGTTATTAGCTAGATGGCTTCTTCTCTCTCTTTGGATCTCAATACAAAGTTCTCCTCGATCTTCTTGGAGATCTATCCGATGTAATTCTTTTTGCGGTGTGTTTGTTGAGATCCGATGAGTTGTGGGTTTATGATCAAGTTTATCTATGAAAAATATTTGATTATTCTCTGAAATCTTTTATGTATGATTTGTTATCTTTGCAAGTCTCTTCGAATTATCAGTTTGGTTTGGCCTACTAGATTGATCTTTCTTGCAATGGGAGAACTGCTTAGCTTTGGGTTCAATCTTGCGGTGTCCTTTCCCAGTGACAGCAAGGGCAGCAAGGCACGTATTGTATTGTTGCCATCGAGGATAAAAAGATGGGGTTTATATCATATTGCTTGAGTTTATCCCTCTACATCATGTCAACTTGCCTATTGCGTTACTCTGTTCTTATGAACTTAATACTCTAGATGCATGCTGGATAGCGGTCGATGTGTGGAGTAATAGTAGTAGATGCAGAATCGTTTCGGTCTACTTGTCGCGGACGTGATGCCTATATACATGATCATGCCTAGATAATTCTCATAATTATGCACTTTTCTATCAATTGCTCGACAGTAATTTGTTCACCCATCGTAATACTTATGCTATCTTGAGAGAAGCCACCAGTGAAACCTATGGCCCCCGGGTCTATCTTTTATCATATAAGTTTCCAATCTATTTTACTTTGCAATCTTTACTTTCAATCTATATCATAAAAATACCAAAAATATTTATCTTATTATCTCTATCAGATCTCACTCTCGCAAGTGAACGCGAAGGGATTGACAAACCCTTTATTGCGTTGGTTGCGAGCTTCTTATTTGTTTGTGTAGGTACGAGGGACCTGCGTGTAGTCTCCTATTGGATTCATACCTTGGTTCTCAAAAACTGAGGGAAATACTTATGCTACTTTGCTGCATCACCCTTTCCTCTTCAAGGGAAAACCAACGCAGTGCTCAAGAGGTTGCAAGAAGGATTTCTGGCGCCATTGCCGAGGAGATCTACGCACATGTCAAGACATACCACGTACCAATCACAAACTCTTATCCCTCGCATTACATTATTTGCCATTTGCCTCTCGTTTTCCTCTCCCCACTTCACCCTTGCCGTTTTATTCGCCCTCCTTTTCCGTTCGCCTCTTTTTGCTTGCCTCTTGCTGCCATCATGTCTGAAATTGAGGAGGTTATCGTTGATAAGGATAGTGGTAATAAACTTTGATGCTTTTGTTGATCCTCATGGAGAACCCACTATTTTACACACTAAAAAGTTTCGGATTGGTAGTGGTAATATTATTGGAAAAGGAGTTATTCAAGATTTCTTTACTTGTGCGATGCTTTACCTACTATGGGAGGGTCCATTATCCATAGAACTAGTAGTTTTGTGGATGCTATATCTTTGCTCATAGTTGAACTTGAAAGACAATTTATTCATATGCACCCTTGCATCCAAAGGATTTTTCTAGAATTTTTTAATATTGAGCATTCTTCTGTTAAGCTCGTCACTACAAAATACCAAAAACATTACTTTTACTACTGTTACCTTTTGTTACCATTATCACTACTATCATATTACTTTGCTACTAAATACTTTGCTGCAGATATTATGTTTCCAGGTGTGGTTGAATTGACAACTCAGCTGCTAATACTTGAGAATATTCTTTGGCTCCCCTTGTGTCGAATCAATAAATTTGGGCTGAACACTCTACCCTCGAAAACTGTTGCGATCCCCTATACTTGCGTGTTATCAAAACTATTTTCTGGCGCCGTTGCCGGGGAGCATAGCTCTATTCTTTGAGTCACTTGGGATATATATCTGCTTATCATTATGAAGAACTTGAGAGATCCAAAAACCAAGATCTATCCCTCAACTACGAGGGGAGGGAAAGAACACCGGATGAAGCTGAAATTTTATTGAATAATATGTTGACAAATGAAAATAATTGGACACCTCCGGAGCCAATTCCTGAGCCTATTCCTAAACCAACTCCGAAGAAGAGGGGTATTCTATTTCTTAGTCCTGAAGATATGCAAGAGGCAAAGAAATCTATGAAAGAAAAATGTATTAAAGCTGAAGATGTTAAGAATTTACCTCCTATTGAAGAAATACATGGTCTTAATTTACCGCCTGTTGAAGAAACATATGATCTTGATCCATCACCTATTGAAGAAACTCATGGTCTTGATAACCCGACATAGGTAGTAAAGGTAAATTCTCTCTATAGATATGATAAAGCTGTAATCCCATTTACTAAGTTTGCTAGCCCATGCTTAGATGAGTTTGATAAATTTATGGCTAAGCAAGAAGAGTTTAATGCTTATTTCGGTAGACAGTTGAAAAACAATTCAAATATGCTTGAACACTTGGGTGATTATATGGCTAATGTTAAAGGTGAACTTAAACTTATTAGTAAACATGCTTCTATGGTTACCACTCAAGTAGAACAAGTACTTAAAGCTCAAAATGATTTGCTCAATGAATTGAATAGTAAGAATAATGATAATGCTGTTAGAGTTATGACTAGAGGTGGTAAAATGACTCAGGAACCTTTGTATCCTGAAGGCCACCCTAAGAGAATTGAGCAAGATTCTCAGAGAAATAATATAGACGCACCTAGTTATTCTAAAAAGAAGAAAAAGAAAAATGATAGGACTTTGCATGCTCCTAGTGATCCTATTGTTGAAGCACCTGAGAATCCAAATGATATTTCTATTTCTGATGCTGAAACTCAATCTGGTAATGAACCTGAAACTAGTGATAATGTTAATGATAATGTTCATGATGATGCTCAACCTAGTAATGATAATGATATAGAAATTGAACCTGCTGTTGATCTTGATAACCCACAATCAAAGAATCAACATTATGATAAGAAAGACTTTGTTGCTAGGAAACATGGTAAAGAAAGAGAGCCTTGGGTTCAGAAACCCATGCCTTTTCCTCCCAAACCATCCAAGAAAAAGGATGATGAGGATTTTGAGCGCTTTGCTGAAATGATTAGACCGATCTTTTTGCGTATGCGTTTAACTGATATGCTCAAAACCAATCCTCATGCTAAGTATATGAAAGATATTATTACAAATAAAAGAAAGATACCGGAAGCTGAAATTTCCACCATGCTTGCTAATTATACCTTTAAGGGTGGAATACCAAAGAAACTTGGAGATCCAGGAGTACCCACTATACCATGCTCCATTAAAAGAAACTATGTTAAAACTGCTTTATGTGATCTTGGAGCCGGTGTTAGTGTTATGCCTCTCTCTTTATATCGTAGAGTTGATTTGAATAAGTTGACACCTAATGAAATATATTTGCAAATGGCTGATAAATCAACTGCTATACCTGTCGGTATTTGCGAGGATGTGCCTGTTGTAGTTGCAAACGTTACCATTTTAACGGACTTTGTTATTCTTGATATTCCCGAGGACGATAGTATGTCTATTATTCTTGGAAGACCCTTTTTGAATACTTCAAGGGCTGTTATTGATTGCACTAAAGGCAATGTCACCTTTCATGTTAATGGTAATGAGCATACGGTACACTTTCCGAGGAAACAACCTCAAGTTCATAGTATCAACTCTATTGGAAAAATTCCATCAATTATATTTGGAGGTTTTGAATTTCCTCTTCCTACTATCAAGAAGAAATATGATATTCTTATTATTGGGGATGTGCATATCCCCGTTGAGGTAACATAGTGTTATTCGAAATTTCTCCGGTTCCATGTTATTCGGAATGAGTTCGTTAACAAGACTTGATCAACCTTGTTAGTGGATTCATTTTTGATGATCATAAGATGGATGAAACTAGAAGGAACAACCTTCTGTACCCCACTTTTACTTTCTGTTATTTATATTAAATAAAATAAAAATAAATATTTTTCTGTGTGTTATCTGATTATCCGTGCAATATAAAAATACCTCGAAAATAAAAGTTCTCCAAATGCCCTGAAATTTAAATATGATTTTTTCTAGAATATTTGAGGATTTATGGAACTGAGAACACACCAGGGGGGTCAACCACCTGCCCATGAGGGTGGAGGGCGCACCCCTACCTCGTGGGCCCACGGTGGCCCTCCTCCACTTATTCCTGCACCCACACACTTCATCTTCCTCCCACAAACACGAATAACCAGCTCAAACCCGAGTCCTAGCTCGTTTTGCTGCCATTTACGATCTCCTTGCTCAAAGCACCTCTCACAAAACTGCTTGGGGAGATTGTTCCTTGGTATGTGACTCCTCCATTGGTCCAATTAGTTTTTGTTCTAGTGCTTTATTCATTGCAATTTTTTGCTGCTTAGGTGACCCTGTTCTTGAGTTTGCATGTCAAATTTATATGGTTCCAAGTAGTTTTGGTGCATGATATAGGCCCTAGGCACTTGTAGGAGTAGTTGCTATCAATATTATTGAGTTTGGTTTACTTTTATTTTGAAGTTACTAAAAAATTTCAGAATTTTTCAGAGCAAGAAATATGCTTAGGAAAATGTTCCAAGGTGGTTCTTCAAGGAAGCAAGGACCCAGGCTTGCAATGCGTGATGCTGATGAAGAGCCACCAAGAGATGCTCCAGTGCGTCCTTGTGAATGGCCTTCTGAGAACTTTATGGATCGAGCGGGAATTAAGGAAGAATTTAATGCATATTTGCATAACGCCGATCTTGTGAGCTTCGAGGAAGAGAAGTGCAGCGAGTATCACTATCTCACCAGTACCTTTGTGAGGAGGTTTGAATTTTCAACTTCACGTAATTCTCCAACTGTCCTGTTTGATCTTTATGATAAATCTTACACTATGGACTTAGAGGATTTTACCACACTTGCAAACTTCCACAATGGGGTAGTATAAGGGATCCTCGCAAATCTGAATTTAGAGATTTTCTTGCTAGAATAACTGTGGGAAAATCTAGAGATATTACACAAGCTACCATAGGGAGCATTCACTTTCCTGCTATGCATTATTTTGCTCTCTTCATAGGTAGATGCATTAATGGTAAAGATGAGGCATGTCACATGTGTGTCCCCGATCTTAGTATTCTTAGGAGTGCTGTGTTAGGAGACAAATCATATAATTTGGGAGCCATTGTTGCATGTAGGTTGCATCTTAATAGACTTAATGGAGATTTCTTTGGTGGAATTTATGCAACCCGCATAGCTAATTTTCTTGGTATAGCCATACGCGAAGATGATATTGAATTACCTCCTGCTTATCTAGATTTTAATGCTATGGTTCACCACCAGTTTGTCGAGAGGAACGAATCACCTCTCCAGTATCGACTAATCTTTGACAGACACCATGTTGTCCGTATTACTCTCCCTGCTCCTGCCTTCTTTGATTATCAGGCAAGAGGAGGATATACTATTACCAGAGAGGAGGCAGATGAGTATGAGAGGAGAGAGGAGGCTGCTCGTCGCCACGCTGCAGCTCAGCAGGCGATAGCGGCTGCATCGCAGTACGACCCCAGCTACTATTATGGATATCCGCCAGGCCAGCCGTGGCCATAGACCAACTTAGGCCAAAAGCCAAAGCTTGGGGGAGTACGTATTTGAAGGAAATATGCCCTAGAGGCAATAATAAAGTTATTATTTATTTCCTTATTTCATGATAAATGTTTATTATTCATGCTAGAATTGTATTAACCGGAAACATAATACATGTGTGAATACATAGACAAACAGAGTGTCACTAGTATGCCTCTACTTGACTAGCTCGTTGATCAAAGATGGTTAAGTTTCCTAACCATATACATGAGTTGTCATTTGATTAACGGGATCACATCATTAGGAGAATGATGTGATTGACTTGACCCATTCCGTTAGCTTAGCACTTGATCGTTTAGTTTGTTGCTATTGCTTTCTTCATGACTTATACATGTTCCTATGACTATGAGATTATGCAACTCCCATTTACCGGAGGAACACTTTGTGTGCCACCAAACATCACAACGTAACTGGGTGATTATAAAGGTGCTCTATAGGTGTCTCCAAAGGTACTTGTTGGGTTGGCGTATTTCGAGATTAGGATTTTTCACTTCGATTGTTGGAGAGGTATCTCTGGGCCCACTCGGTAATGCACATCACTATAAGCCTTGCAAGCATTGCAACTAATGAGTTAGTTGCGGGATGATGTATTACAGAACAAGTAAAGAGACTTGCCGGTAACGATATTGAACTAGGTATTGAGATACCAATGATCGAATCTCGGGCAAGTAACATACCGATGACAAAGGGAACAACGTATGTTGCTATGCGGTGTGACCGATAAAGATATTCGTAGAATATATAGGAGCCAATATGGGCATCCAGGTCCCTCTATTGGTTATTAACCAGAGAGGTGTCTCGGTCATGTCTACATAGTTCTTGAACCCGTAGGGTCCGCACGCTTAACGTTCATTGATGATAAAGTACTATATGAGTCATGTATGTTGATGACCGAATGTTGTTCGGAGTCCAAGATGAGATCACGGACATGACGAGGAACTCCGGAATGGTCCGGAGATAAAGTTTGATATATGGGATAGTAGTGTTTGATCTCCGGAAGGGTTCCGGAATTCACTGAAAGGGGTTCCGGATGTTTCCCGAAATGTTTGGGCACGAGAACACTTTATCTGGGCCAAAGGGGAAAGCCCACGAGGCTTTTGGAAAGTGCAAAACGAAGTTTTGCGGAGACCAGAGGCTAGATGCCAGGAACCCTGGCGTCTAGGGGGTAGACGCCGGGAACCCTGGCATCTAGCCCTGGAGTCCGAGAAGGACTCTTGCCTTTCGGGTGAAACCGACTTTGAGGAGGCTTTTACTCCAAGTTTCGACCCCAGGGCTCAACATATAAATAGAGGGGTAGGGCTAGCACCAAAGACACATCAAGAAACACCAAGACGTGTGCCGACAACCCCGTCCCCTCTAGTTTATCCTTCGTCATAGTTTTCGTAGTGCTTAGGCGAAGCCCTGCGGAGATTGTTCTTCACCAACACCGTCACCACGCCGTCGTGCTGCCGGAACTCATCAACTACTTCGCCCCTCTTGCTGGATCGAGAAGGCGAGGACGTCACCGAGCCGAACGTGTGCAGAACTCGGAGGTTCCGTGCTTTCGGTACTTGGACCGGTCGGACGTGAAGGCGTACGACTACATCAACCGTGTTGATATAACGCTTCCGCGAACGGTCTACGAGGGTATGTAGACAACACTCTCCCCTCTTGTTGCTATGCATCACCATGATCTTGCGTGTGCGTAGGAATTTTTTTGGTTCCCCAACAGTGGCATCCGAGCCTAGGTTTTATGCGTTGATGTTGTGCACGAGTAGAACACAAGTGAGTTGTGGGCGATATAAGTCATACTGCTTACCAGCATGTCATACTTTGGTTTGGCGGTATTGTTGGATGAAGCGGCCCGGACCGACATTACGCGTACGCTTACGTGAGACTAGTTCTACCGACGTGCTTTGCACACAGGTGGCTGGCGGGTGTCAGTTTCTCCAACTTTAGTTGAACCAAGTGTGGCTACGCCCGGTCCTTGCGAAGGTTAAAACAGCACCAACTTGACAAACTATCGTTGTGGTTTTGATGCGTAGGTAAGAACGGTTCTTGCTTAAGCCCGTAGCAGCCACGTAAAACTTGCAACAACAAAGTAGAGGACGTCTAACTTGTTTTTGCAGGGGATGTTGTGATGTGATATGGTCAAGACATGATGCTGAATTTTATTGTATGAGATGATCATGTTTTGTAACCGAGTTATCGGCAACTGGCAGGAGCCATATGGTTGTCGCTTTATTATATGCAATGCAATTGCGCTGTAATGCTTTACTTTATCACTAACCGGTAGCGATAGTCGTGGAAGCATAAGATTGGCGAGACAACAACGATGCTACGATGGAGATTAATGTGTCGCGCCGGTGACGATGGTGATCATGATGGTGCTTCCGAGATGGAGATCACAAGCACAAGATGATGATGGCCATATCATATCACTTATATTGATTGCATGTGATGTTTATCTTTTATGCATCTTATCTTGCTTTGATTGACGGTAGCATTATAAGATGATCTCTCACTAAATTTCAAGATAAAACTGTTCTCCCTGAGTATGCACCGTTGCCAAAGTTCGTCGTGCCCAGACACCACATGATGATCGGGTGTGATAAGCTCTACGTCCATCTACAACGGGTGCAAGCCAGTTTTTGCACACGCAGAATACTCAGGTTAAACTTGACGAGCCTAGCATATGCAGATATGGCCTCGGAACAGTGAGACCGAAAGGTCGAGCGTGAATCATATAGTAGATATGATCAACATATTGATGTTCACCATTGAAAGCTACTCCATTTCACGTGATGATCGGTTATGGTTTAGTTGATTTGGATCACGTGATCACTTAGAAGATTAGAGGGATGTCTTTCTAAGTGGGAGTTCTTAAGTAATATGATTAATTGAACTTAAAGTTATCATGAACTTAGTACCTGATAGTATTTTGTGTGTCTATGTTGATTGTAGATAGATGGCCCGTGTTGTTGTTCCATTGAATTTTAATGCGTTCCTTGAGAAAGCAAAGTTGAAAGATGATGGTAGCAATTACACGGACTGGGTTCGTAACTTGAGGATTATTCTCATTGCTGCACAGAAGAATTATGTCCTGGAAGCACTGCTAAGTGCCAAGCCTGCTGCAGGAGCAACACCAGATGTTATGAATGTCTGGCAGAGCAAAGCTGATGACTACTCGATAGTTCAGTGTGCCATGCTTTACGGCTTAGAACCGGGTCTTCAACAACGTTTTGAACGTCATGGAGCATATGAGATGTTTCAGGAGTTGAAGTTAATATTTCAAGCAAATGCCCGGATTGAGAGATATGAAGTCTCCAATAAGTTCTATAGCTGCAAGATGGAGGAGAATAGTTCTGTCAGTGAACATATACTCAAAATGTCTGGGTATCATAATCACTTGACTCAACTGGAAGTTAATCTTCCTGTTGATAGTGTCATTGACAGAGTTCTTCAATCACTGCCACCAAGCTACAAGAGCTTCGTGATGAACTATAACATGCAAGGGATGGATAAGACGATTCCTGAGCTCTTCGCAATGCTAAAGGCTGCGGAGGTAGAAATCAAGAAGGAGCATCAAGTGTTGACGGTCAATAAGACCGCCAGTTTCAAGAAAAAGGGCAAAGGGAAGAAGAAGGGGAACTTCAAGAAGAATAGCAAACAAGTTGCTGCTCAGGAGAAGAAACCCAAATCTGGACCTAAGCGTGAAACTGAGTGCTTCTACTGCAAGCAGACTGGACACTGGAAGCGGAACTGCCCCAAGTATTTGGCGGATAAGAAGGATGGCAAGGTGAACAAAGGTATATGTGATATACATGTTATTAATGTGTACCTTACTAGAGCTCGCAGTAGCACCTGGGTATTTGATACTGGTTCTGTTGCTAATATTTGCAACTCGAAACAGGGACTATGGATTAAGCGAACACTGGCAAAGGACGAGGTGACGATGTGCGCGGGAAATGGTTCCAAAGTCGATGTGATCGCGGTTGGCACGCTACCTCTACATCTACCTTCAGGATTAGTTTTAGACCTAAATAATTGTTATTTGGTGCCAGCGTTGAGCATGAACATTATATCTGGATCTTGTTCGATGCGAGACGATTATTCATTTAAATCAGAGAATAATGGTTGTTCTATTTATATGAGTAATATCTTTTATGGTCATGCATCCTTGAAGAGTGGTCTATTTTTGATGAATCTTGATAGTAGTGATACACATATTCATAATGTTGAAGCCAAAAGATGCAGAGTTGATAATGATAGTGCAACTTATTTGTGGCACTGCCGTTTAGGTCATATCGGTGTAAAGCGCATGAAGAAACTCCATACTGATGGACTTTTGGAATCACTTGATTATGAATCACTTGGTACTTGTGAACCGTGCCTCATGGGCAAGATGACCAAAACGCCGTTCTCCGGTACTATGGAGAGAGCAACGGATTTGTTGGAAATCATACATACAGATGTATGTGGTCCGGTGAATGTTGAGGCTCGTGGCGGATATCGTTATTTTCTCACCTTCACAGATGATTTAAGCAGATATGGGTATATCTACTTAATGAAACATAAATCTGAAACATTTGAAAAGTTCAAAAAATTTCAGAGTGAAGTTGAAAATCATCGTAACAAGAAAATAAAATTTCTACGATCTGATCATGGAGGAGAATATTTGAGTTACGAGTTTGGTCTACATTTGAAACAAAGCGGAATAGTTTCACAACTCACGCCACCCGGAACACCACAGCGTAATGGTGTGTCCGAACGTCGTAATCGTACCTTACTAGATATGGTGCGATCTATGATGTCTCTTACTGATTTACCGCTATCGTTTTGGGGTTATGCTTTAGAGACAGCCCCATTCACGTTAAATAGGGCACCATCGAAATCCGTTGAGACGACGCCTTATGAACTGTGGTTTGGCAAGAAACCAAAGTTGTCGTTTCTGAAAGTTTGGGGCTGCGATGCTTATGTGAAAAAGCTTCAACCTGATAAGCTCGAACCCAAATCGGAGAAATGTGTCTTCATAGGATACCCAAAGGAGTCTGTTGGGTACACCTTCTATCACAGATCCGAAGGCAAGACATTCGTTGCCAAGAATGGATCCTTTCTAGAGAAGGAGTTTCTCTCGAAAGAAGTGAGTGGGAGGAAAGTAGAACTTGATGAGGTAACTGTACCTGCTCCCTTATTGGAAAGTAGTTCATCACAGAAACCGGTTTCTATGACACCTACACCAATTAGTGAGGAAGTTAATGATGATGATCATGGAACTTCAGATCAAGTTATTACTGAACCTCTTAGATCAACCAGAGTAAGATCCGCACTAGAGTGGTACGGTAATCCTGTTCTAGAAGTCATGCTACTAGATCATGATGAACCTACGAACTATGAAGAAGCGATGGTGAGCCCAGATTCCGCAAAATGGCTAGAAGCCATGAAATCTGAGATGGGATCCATGTATGAGAACAAAGTGTGGACTTTGGTTGACTTGCCCATTGATCAGCAAGCAATTGAGAATAAATGGATTTTCAAGAAGAAGACCGACGCTGACGGTAATGTTACTATCTACAAAGCTCGACTTGTTGCAAAAGGTTTTCGACAAGTTCAAGGGATTGACTACGATGAGACCTTCTCACCCGTAGCGATGCTTAAGTCTGTCCGAATCATGTTAGCGATTGCCGCATTTCATGATTATGAAATTTGGCAGATGGATGTCAAAACTGCATTCCTGAATGGATTTCTGGAAGAAGAGTTGTATATGATGCAACCGGAAGCTTTTGTCGATCCAAAGGGAGCTAACAAAGTGTGCAAGCTCCAGCAATCCATTTATGGACTGGTGCAAGCCTCTCGGAGTTGGAATAAACGCTTTGATAGTGTGATCAAAGCATTTGGGTTTATACAGACTTTCGGAGAAGCCTGTATTTACAAGAAAGTGAGTGGGAGCTCTGTAGCATTTCTGATATTATATGTGGATGACATATTATTGATTGGAAATGATATAGAATTTATGGATAGCATAAAGGGATACTTGAATAAGAGTTTTTCAATGAAAGACCACGGTGAAGCTGCTTACATATTAGGCATAAAGATCTATAGAGATAGATCAAGACGCTTAATTGGACTTTCACAAAGCACATACCTTGACAAGATTTTGAAGAAGTTCAAAATGGATCAAGCAAAGAAAGGGTTCTTGCCTGTGTTACAAGGTGTGAAGTTGAGTCAGACTTAATGCCCGACCATTGCAGAAGATAGAGAGAAAATGAAAGATGTTCCCTATGCTTCAGCCATAGGCTCTATCATGTATGCAATGCTGTGTACCAGACCTGATGTGTGCCTTGCTATAAGTCTAGCAGGGAGGTACCAAAGTAATCCAAGAGTGGATCACTGGACAGCGGTCAAGAACATCCTGAAATACCTGAAAAGGACTAAGGATATGTTTCTCATTTATGGAGGTGACAAAGAGCTCATCGTAAATGGTTACGTTGACGCAAGATTTGACACTGATCCGGACGATTCTAAATCGCAAACCGGATATGTGTTTATATTAAATGGTGGAGCTGTCAGTTGGTGCAGTTCTAAACAAAGCATCATGGCGGGATCTACGTGTGAAGCAGACTACATAGCTGCTTCGGAAGCAACAAATGAAGGAGTCTGGATGAAGGAGTTCATATCCGATCTAGGTGTCATACCTAGTGCATTGGGTCCAATGAAAATCTTTTGTGACAATACTGGTGCAATTGCCTTGGCAAAGGAATCCAGATTTCACAAGAGAACCAAGCACATCAAGAGACGCTTCAATTCCATCCGGGATTTAGTCCAGGTGGGAGACATAGAAATTTGCAAGATACATACGGATCTGAATGTTGCAGACCCGTTGACTAAGCCTCTTCCACGAGCAAAACATGATCAGCACCAAGGCTCCATGGGTGTTAGAATCATTACTGTGAAATCTAGATTATTGACTCTAGTGCAAGTGGGAGACTGAAGGAAATATGCCCTAGAGGCAATAATAAAGTTATTTTTTATTTCCTTATTTCATGATAAATGTTTATTATTCATGCTAGAATTGTATTAACCGGAAACATAATACATGTGTGAATACATAGACAAACAGAGTGTCACTAGTATGCCTCTACTTGACTAGCTCGTTGATCAAAGATGGTTAAGTTTCCTAACCATATACATGAGTTGTCAATTGATTAACGGGATCACATCATTAGGAGAATGATGTGATTGACTTGACCCATTCCGTTAGCTTAGCACTTGATCGTTTAGTTTGTTGCTATTGCTTTCTTCATGACTTATACATGTTCCTATGACTATGAGATTATGCAACTCCCGTTTACCGGAGGAACACTTTGTGTGCCACCAAAGGTCACAACGTAACTGGGTGATTATAAAGGTGCTCTACAGGTGTCTCCAAAGGTACTTGTTGGGTTGGCGTATTTCGAGATTAGGATTTGTCACTCCGATTGTCGGAGAGGTATCTCTGGGCCCACTCGGTAATGCACATCACTATAAGCCTTTAAAGCATTGCAACTAATGAGTTAGTTGCGGGATGATGTATTACGAAACGAGTAAAGAGACTTGCCGGTAACGAGATTGAACTAGGTATTGAGATACCGACGATCGAATCTTGGGCAAGTAACATACCGATGACAAAGGGAACAACGTATGTTGTTATGCGGTCTGACCGGTAAAGATCTTCGTAGAATATATAGGAGCCAATATGGGAATCCAGGTCCCGCTATTCGTTATTGACTAGAGAGGTGTCTCGGTCATGTCTACATAGTTCTCGAACCCGTAGGGTCCGCACGCTTAACGTTCGTTGACGATATAGTACTATATGAGTTATGTATGTTGATGACCGAATGTTGTTCGGAGTCCGAGATGAGATCACGGACATGACGAGGAACTCCGGAATGGTCCGGAGATAAAGTTTGATATATGGGATAGTAGTGTTTGATCTCCGGAAGGGTTCCGAAATTCACCGGAAGGGGTTCCGGATGTTTCCCGAAATGTTTGGGCACGAGAACACTTTATCTGGGCCAAAGGGGAAAGCCCACGAGGCTTTTGGAAAGTGCAAAAGGAAGTTTTGCGGAGACCAGAGGCTAGACGCCAGGAACCCTGGCGTCTAGGGGGTAGACGCCGGGAACCCTGGCGTCTAGCCCTGGAGTCCGAGAAGGACTCTTGCCTGTCGGGTGAAACCGACTTTGAGGAGGCTTTTACTCCAAGTTTCGACCCCAGGGCTCAACATATAAATAGAGGGGTAGGGCTAGCACCAAAGACACATCAAGAAACACCAAGCCGTGTGCCGGCAACCCCGTCCCCTCTAGTTTATCCTCCATCATAGTTTTCGTAGTGCTTACGCGAAGCCCTGCGGAGATTGTTCTTCACCAACACCGTCACCACGCCGTCGTGCTGCCGGAACTCATCTACTACTTCGCCCCTCTTGCTGGATCGAGAAGGCGAGGACATCACCAAGCCGAACGTGTGCAGAACTCGGAGGTGCCGTGCTTTCGGTACTTGGATCGGTCGGACGTGAAGATGTACGACTACATCAACCGCGTTGATATAACGCTTCCGCGAACGGTCTACGAGGGTACGTAGACAACACTCTCCCCTCTCGTTGCTATGCATCACCATGATCTTGCGTGTGCGTAGGATTTTTTTTGAAATTACTACGTTCCCCAACAGTATTTCCCACCGACATTACATTTATGTTCACACACTCATTGCTAGATGTCGGTGCTCATACTTTTTCATTGTATCATCCATGCTAGTTTACTTTCCTTTTTATGCTTTCTTCTTGTGTGTTTAATAAACCTTAAGAAAAACCAAAAAAATTTAGTTGTAGCTTTTAATCAGTTTAATTTCCATGCTTGTAGTAGTAATTAAAAAGAAAACCCAAAAAGATTTCCTGTTCTTCTTTTGCTTGTTGGGAGCTTTCCCGTGTAAATAGTTTTATTTCTTTTCTTTTCTTTGGGGGTCGATAGGAGATGACCATAATTAATTTGTTGAAGTGGCTCTTATATGCATTATTGTTGATCTGACAAAAGAGCCCATATTGCCTTGTCTTCTTCTGTTTATTGAATGCATGTAGATTCCAGCTTAGTCCAATGCACGTGCACTATTACCATTATTCACATCGTTCGGTCGTGTAAGTGAATGGCAATTATGATGATATATGATGGACTGGCTGAGATGAGAAAAGCTGGTATGAACTCGACCTCTTTTGTTTTTGTAAATATGATTAGTTCATCGTTCCCGATTCAGCCTATTATGAATAAACATGTTTGCAATGACAACTAGAGATCATAGTTTCTTGTGCCATGCTTGATTAGCTATGAGTTATAATGGTTTACCTTGCGTGCCAACATGCTATTAAATGGTTATGATGTGGTATGATAGTGTGGTATCCTCCTTTGAATGATTTAAGTGACTTGACTTGGCGCATGTTCACACATGTAGTTGAAACAAAATCAACATAGCCTTCATGATATTTATGTTCATGGTGGATTATATCCTACTCATGCTTGCATTCGGTGTTGATTAATTTTAATGCATGTTCATGACTGTTGTCGCTCTCTAGCTGGTCGCTTCCCACTCTTTTGCTAGCCTTCACCTGTAATAAGTGGGAATACTGCTTGTGCATCCAATCCCTTAAACCCCAAAGTTATTCCACATGAGTCCACTATACCTACCTATATACGGTATCTACCTGCCGTTACAAGTAAATTTGTAAGTGCCGAACTCTAAACCTTCAAATAAATATCCTGTTTTGTATGCTCGAATAGCTCATGTATCAACTAGGGTTGTTTGTATCTTCCATGTTAGGCGGGTTATTCTCAAGAGGAGTGGACTCCGCTCCTCACTCACGAGATAAATGGCTGGTCACCGGGATGCCCAGTCCCATGCTTTATGCAAACTAAATCAAAATAATTGCAAACAAAACTCCCTCTGGGACTCTTGTTAGTTGGAGGCACTCGTTGTTTCGAGCAAGCCATGGATTGATGCTTGTTGGTGGAAGGGGGAGTATAAACTTTACCATTCTGTTTGGGAACCGCCTATAATGTGTGTAGAATGGAAGATATTGCCATCTCTTGGTTGTTATGTTGACAATGAAAGTATACTGCTCAAAATATTATCCGCCTCTATTTCAAAACCGAGCTCTGGCACCTCTACAAATCCCTGCTTCCCTCTGCGAAGGGCCTATCTATTTACTTTTATGCTGAGTCATCATCCTCTTATTAAAAAGCACCAGTTGGAGAGCACTGCTGTCATTTGCATTCATTACTGTTAGTTTACATTGAGTATGACTTGACTGGATCTCTTTTACCATGAATTACAATGTCTAGTCAGTCCTTGGTCTTTAAAGGTGCTCTGCATTTATGTTTTGCGGTCTCAGAAAGGGCTAGCGAGATACCACCTTGTTATATCATATTATGATTGTTTTGAGAAAGTGTTGTCATCCGAGATTTATTATTATGGCTCACTAGTTGATTATGCTATTGATATGAGTAAACTTGAGACCTATGCGTTATTGCAAATGTGGTTAGTTATAATCTTTGCTGAAAACTTGAATGCTGGCTTTACATATTTACAACAACAAGAGCAAACAGAGTTTGTAAAAGTTTTTCTTTATCACTTTCAGTTTGTCAACTGAATTGCTTGAGGACAAGCAAAGGTTTAAGCTTGGGGGAGTTGATACGTCTCCAACGTATCTACTTTTCCAAACACTTTTGCCCTTGTTTTGGACTCTAACTTGCATGATTTGAATGGAACTAACCCGGACTGACGCTATTTTCAACAGAATTACCATGGTGTTATTTATGTGCAGGAGCAAACGTTCTCAGAATGACCTAAAACTTCACGGAGCCACTTTTCAGAAAATAAGAAAAATACCTGCCAAAGATGAAGGCCAGGGGGCCCACCGTCTCTCCACGAGGGTGGGGGGCGCACCTGCCCCCCTAGGGCGCGCCCCCTACCTCGTGGGCCCCCTGTTGACTCTCCGACTCCAACTCCACCTCCATATATTGAGTTTCGGGAAGAAAAAAACAGAGAGAAGAAATCATCACGTTTTGCGATACGGAGCCGCCGCCAATCCCTAAAACCTCTCGGGAGGGCTGATCTGGAGTCCGTTCGGGGCTCCGGAGAGGGGAATCCATCGCCATCGTCATCATCAACCATCCTCCATCACCAATTTCATGATGCTCACCGCCGTGCGTGAGTAATTCCATCGTAGGCTTGCTGGACGGTGATGGGTTGGATGGGATCTATCATGTAATCGAGTTAGTTTTGTTAGGGTTTGATCCCTAGTGTCCACTATGTTCTGAGATTGATGTTGCTATGACTTTGCTATGCTTAATGCTTGTCACTAGGGCCCGAGTGCCATGATTTCAGATCTGAATATTATGTTTTCATCAATATATGAGTGTTCTTGATCCTATCTTGCAAGTCTATAGTCACCTATTATGTGTTATGATCCGTTAACCCCGAAGTGACAATAATCGGGATACTTACCGGTGATGACCGTAGTTTGAGGAGTTCATGTATTCACTATGTGTTAATGCTTTGTTCCGGTTCTCTATTAAAAGGAGGCCTTAATATCCCTTAGTTTTCGTAAGGATCCCGCTGCCACGGGAGGGTAGGACAAAAGATGCCATGCAAGTTCTTTTCCATAAGCACGTATGACTATATTCGAAATACATGCCTACATTATATCAATGAACTGGAGCTAGTTCCGTGTCACCCTAGGTTATGACTGTTACATGATGAACCGCATCTGACATAATTCTCCATCACTGATCCATTGCCTACGAGCTTTCCATATATTATTCTCCGCTTATTTACTTTTCCGTTGCTATTGCTATCGTCACTACAAAATACCAAAAACATTACTCTTACTACTGTTACCTTTTGTTACCGTTATCACTACTATCATATTACTTTGCTACTAAATACTTTGCTGCAGATATTAAGTTTCCAGGTGTGGTTGAATTAACAACTCAGCTGCTAATACTTGAGAATATTCTTTGGCTCCCCTTGTGTCGAATCAGTAAATTTGGGTTGAATACTCTACCCTCGAAAACTATTGCGGTCCCCTATACTTGTGGGTTATCAGAGGACAAAGCCGCGGCGGCCGCAGAGGAGAAGGAGCTCGCCCAGTGGGCGGACTCTGCTGGGGAGGCCAGCAGCGCCAGCACCGGGGCTCCTCTTATTGGAGATGACGACGACGACGAGCCGTACGAGGAGGAGGCTGAAGCTGTCGAGCCCCCGGCCGCGGGGAAAGGGCGAGTCCTGCGACGGGCCACCTCTGGCGAGCCGGTTCAGCCCGGCAGGGCCATG
The DNA here is from genome assembly GCF_003073215.2 of Triticum urartu. Taxonomy (NCBI): domain Eukaryota; kingdom Viridiplantae; phylum Streptophyta; class Magnoliopsida; order Poales; family Poaceae; genus Triticum; species Triticum urartu. The sequence goes on along the minus strand of NC_053026.1, from coordinate 292,534,671 downwards.
CCACCCCGGCAAACCCAAGAGACGTCCGCGCGCCAAGCGAGGGCCGCGGCAGCGAAGAAGTTGGTGAAGGCCGCGGTGGGAAAGAAGAAAGCATCGGCTTCTTCTTCGTCCAAGCGGCCCCCAACTCCACTTGCTTCCCCACCTCCCGCAGGAGATGCCACGGAGGTCTTCTTTGACCTCGGGTCTCTCAGCCCGAGGAGGAAGAGGAAAGCAGCAGAAGAGGAGGAGGAGGATGAGTAAGTGCCATTTCCTTTCGTCATCTCCAGCTCCACTGGCTGTGCTTCTTATCTTGACTTGTTTCCGTCTTGGCAGGGATATGGAGACACTGGCCCAGAGGGTGAAGAGGGCCAGGTTTTTGGCGGGCAGCCAGCCCCCGGTGGGCACCTCTAAGGCGCCACTCGTGGTGGTGAGTAGTCCGGACAGCAACCCCCGGTGCAGCCCCCAGCGTAAGTTTGCCACTCACTCCCCGTAGACGTGTGCCAAGGGCATGATCCTTGGTGCTGACCTTGCCGTGGTTGCAGGAGGAGGATAGCAGCAGGAAGAGCCACTGAGGGTTACCCCAAACACGCCGCCGCCGTCAACCACGCCGCCCCGAGGGGTGTCCCCGGCAAGGGCGCCAAGCACCGAGCCCATGCGCACAGAGGAGGAGGAGGGAAGCTTGGGCACCGGCGGCCGCACCTCAGCGCCTGATGTTGGCGGAGAGGGGACCTCTGCTTCCCAGCCCGGCACGGGTAAGCCGCTCGCCTTCTATCCCTTCTCTTTTGTTCTTCTTGAATCCTGGTCTTGGCTTCACCCCTCCTTCCGATACCCAGATCCTCTCCTGGCGGACCGGGAGGACCTGGACACCGTCATCGAGGATGTCGCCAGGAACACCGCGGCGGAGGCCGAGAAGACCGCCGCCGAAGAGGCCGCCAAGGGCGCTGCCGAGGACGCCGCCAAGGGGCCTGCCGGAGAGCCCGGTAAGGATACTGTCGAGGAGGCCGGCAAGGGACCTGCCGGGGAGGCTGGCGAGCCCGTTGTCGAGGAGGAGGGGGCTGATGACCAGCCTTCCTCCTCTACTGCCTCTTGCTCCGACAGGTACCTACGGGTGAGCGACGACCTCTTCGTCCACCTCCCAGGGTCGTCAAGCTCTAGGGTGCCCATCGAGGGAGAGGTGTTCGACGAAGAGGTGCTTGCCGCCACCGGGCTCGAGGTTGTTGGCATACCTCTCTGCCAACAACTCCATCAAAGACCTCAGGCTAAAGCTGGAGGGTCTCGAGGGGATGTTGTCGGAGAGCAAGGCCCGAGAGGAGACCCTGACCAAGAACCTGGAGACCGAGAAGTGGCTGCGGAAGGATGACCCCCTTGCCCACAAGGAGCACGTGGAGGGTGAGAACCGCTGGCTCAATCGCCTCGCCGTCATTGCCGACAAGGCCACCATGCAGCTGGCTGCCATGGGGATACCGGATGTGAGGTACGCCCCAGAGCTGAACTTGAGTGCCAACTGCAGCCTGACCCTGTTCTTTGAGAGGGTTGTCGGTGCCTTGGAGTGGCTTCGCGCCAACTGGGCGGCCTCGCTGGCCAATGAGGCCCGGAGGCTTTGCTAGGGTGCCATGACCAAGGTTCTCACCAAGATGGCGTACTGGAACCCCAACCTCGACTTCGACGCCGCGCTGGACAGCTTGCCGGTGGGTGTGGACCTCGTGGCACTCAAGGAGCGTATCAAGCCCATCATCAGCCGCATCGATGAAATCGAGAGGGTGGAGGGCCAGCGCCGAGATTAGGCACCCCATCTCCCACTGTCACTGCAGGTTCATGACCAAGACAATTTTTATCTTTAGTTAGAACCGCAGCAACAATTGATGTAATATAACTCTACAACACTTTTGGTACAATGCATGTTATCTTCCTGTTCGATCTTCCCTTTGTATGTTTACCCTATGTTAAACGAGTAGGCTTGCCGGCGCGTAAACCCAGGGCGACACCTTGAGGACGGATCCCCAATGTCCTGCCGGGGGTGCTTCCTGCCGAGCGAACCACCTTAGCGTTCTCAACGCGTCCGCTCGAATTGTCGAGCTTGACTCGAGTCAGAATCGAGAGCATTGCCAATTGCGGAAGGCTACCCTGCCACTCTCGACGCGACCGCTTGAGATGTTGAGCGGACTCGAAACAGAACAAGGGCGTTGCCAATTGCGGAAGGGCCCCTTTGCGTGCAGGGTTTCATACATAGGGCAGGACCTCCGAGGACAATAACCTCATGTATAAAAAGGAAATTGCTTAAGGTTTCGTATGACTTAGCTTTCCTGTCGCCGCTCCGGCGTCCCTTGCGCTTGCAGGCGGCGTCGTTCCCTTGGCTGTCTTCTTCTCCGAAAGCCATGGCCACAAGAAACTGCTAAGCCGGCCGCTAGACCAGATTCTCACAGCCGCGCCCCCTACCTGGCACGCCAAAGATGTCGGTGGGAACGACACCTATGGGATCACTGGGATCCCTCCTACGGTCGGCGGGCGTGGGGTCGTGAGAAGAGCAGGTTTAGGAGCAAGCACACAGATCGTTTACCCAGGTTCGGGCCGCAAGGATGCGTAAAACCCTAGTCCTGCTTTGGTGGATGTATTGAGTGTTCTTGAGCTTTCTGAACTAGCTACGGTGGCCGTCCTGTTCCCAAAAAGCCAAATCCTCCTCCTGGTCGCCTCGGACCTCCTTTTATAGGGAAAAGGGGCTGCCACAGTGGCACACAGGAGGTGGAAAGGCCTACAGTGCGCGAGCTTATAACACGACATTACATGACAAAGCGCATTAAATGTGCTACGTAGGTGTCCATTAGCTTTATCGGGGTCGGGAACGAGGCCCGTACTGTCCATCGCCGCTCCACCTCACTTCGACACACGCCCAGGCTGGCGATGCATGCAGCGCCATGTAGGCAGGCAGGCAGCTCAGGTGGCGCGGTGGTAGGGCCTGCATGAAGATCTGCATGCCACCACATAGGCACTTGCTGAGTTGGCCTGGAAGCTGCATGTTGCCACGCAGGTGCCTACCCAGCTGGTTGGGCTGGCAGCTGCATGCGAACGGCGGCAGAGTCTTGGCTGGTGCGGGCCTGGCAGTGGCCCTGCTGCCGCCCTCGGCAAGGGTCTTGCCGTGGCCTTGCTGTCATCCCCGGCAAGGGTCTTGCCGGGGGTCTTGTGGATTTCCTTGGCTAGGATCCTGCCGAGGGTCGCCGTCTTCTAGTCCTCATCTGAACTCATATATTTATGAGTTTGATGAAGATTTGCATGCCACCACAGAGGCGCCTCCCGAGCCCTGGTTCCAACGCAGCTGGTTGGGTTGGAGCTAGTGGGCTCAAGGGTGGTTCACTCTGCTGGCATCAGGCAAGTTGTCCCGGCGAGGCTCTTGCCGGGGCTGCGGGGGGCCGCCTCGGCAAGGATCTTGCCAAGGGAGTCCACCTCGCCCTCTTGCCCTCCCGTGCTTCTGGTCTTGGCATCGCCTTGGTCGTCTCGTGCTTTGGCTTCTCTCCGGCTTCCCTCCTCTACCCTGCTAAGTGTGGCCGCGGTGCGTGGCTCTGATTGCTCGTGCACAAGTAAAGGGGTGAAAAGGAGAGCCCCTACTTTTGTACACCGACAACGAGTAGGAAGTAAGCTTGGGGATGCTTGATACGTCTCCAACGTATCTATAATTTTTGATTGTTCCATGCTATTATATTATCCATCTAGGATGTTTTATATGCATTTATATGCTATTTTATATGATTTTTGGGACTAATCTATTAACCTAGAGCCTAGTGCCAGTTTCTTTTTTTTGTTTTACAGAAAAAAATACCAAACGGAGTCCAATGGACGTGCCAATTTTTGACGATTTTTTATGGACCAAAAGAAGCCCCTGGAGTAAAAGAGTTGGGCCAGTGGAGTCCCGCGCCATCCACGAGGGTGGGGGGCGCGCCCTACCCCCCCAGGCGCGTCGCCCTATCTCGTGGACGACTCGGGGACCCCCCTGACTTGTTCCCGACGTAAAAAATTCCTATAAATACATAAACCTCCAGAAAATAACCTGGATCGGGAGTTCCGCCGCCGCAAGCCTCTGTAGCCACCGAAAACCAATCTAGACCCGTTCCGGCACCCTGCTGGAGGGGGGAATCCCCCTCCGGTGGCCATCTTCATCATCCCGGCGCTCTCCATGATGAGGAGGGAGTAGTTCACCCTCGGGGCTGAGGGTATGTACTAGTAGCTATGTGCTTGATATCTCTCTCTCTCTCGTGTTCTTGATTCGGCACGATCTTGATGTATCGCGAGCTTTGCTATTATAGTTGGATCTTATGATGTTTCTCACCCTCTACTCTCTTGTGATGAATTGAGTTTTCCCTTTAAAGTTATCTTATTGGATTGAGTCTTTAAGGATTTGAGAACACTTGATGTATGTCTTGCATGTGCTTATCTGTGGTGACAATGGGATATTCACGTGATCCACTTGATGTATGTTTTGGTGATCAACTTGCGAGTTCCGTGACCTTGCGAACTTATGCATAGGGGTTGGCACACATTTTCTTCTTGACTCTCTGGTAGAAATTTTGGGTCACTCTTTGAAGTTCTTTGTGTTGGTTGAATAGATGAATCTGAGATTGTGTGATGCATATCGTATAATCATACCTACGAATACTTGAGGTGACATTGGAGTATCAAGGTGATATTAGGGTTTTGGTTGATTTGTGTCTTAAAGTGTTATTCTAGTACGAACTCTAGGATAGATCGAACGGAAAGAATAGCTTCGTGTTATTTTACTACAGACTCTTGAATAGATCGATCAGAAAGGATAACTTTCAGGTGGTTTCGTACCCTACAATAATCTGTTCGTTTGTTCTCCGCTATTAGTGACTTTGGAGTGACTCTTTGTTGCATGTTGGGGGATAGTTATATGATCAAACTACGTTATTATTGTTGAGAGAACTTGCACTAGTGAAAGTATGAACCCTAGGCCTTGTTTCCTAGTATTGCAATACCGTTTACGCTCACTTTTACCACTTGCAACCTTGCTGTTTTTATATTTTCAGATTACAAAAACCTATATCTACCATCCATATTGCACTTGTATCACCATATCTTCGCCGAACTAGTGCACCTATACAATTTACCATTGTATTGGGTGTGTTGGGTACACAAGAGACTCTTTGTTATTTGGTTGTAGGGTTGCTTGAGAGAGACCATCTTCATCCTACGCCTCCCACAGATTGATAAACCTTAGGTCATCCATTTGAGGGAAATTTTCTACTGTCCTACAAACCTCTGCGCTTGGAGGCCCAACAATGTATACAGCAAGAAGGTTGTGTAGTTGACATCCGTGCGCGATGGTTAACTCCACCAGCCTCTCCCTAGCAGCATGCGTATTAGTACTTTGTTTTGATGGCTAATAAACTATTGCAATAAGTATGTGAGTTCTTTATGACTAATGTTGAGTCCATGGATTATACGCACTCTCACCCTTCCACCATTGCTAGCTTCTCTAGTACCGCACAACTTTCACAGATGCATTAAACCCACCATATACCCTTCCTCAAAACATCCACCATACCTACCTGTTATGGCATTTCCATAGCCATTCCGAGATATATTGCCATGCAACTTCTACTGTTCCATTTTATTATGACACGCACCATCCTTGTCATATTGCTTTGCATGATCATGTAGTTGGCATAGTATTTGTGGCTTGGCCACGTTCATATTTTTATACATGTCATGCTAGATCATTACAAATCTCGGTACACCGCCGAGGCATTCATATAGAGTCATATGCTTGTTCAAGTATCGAGTTGTAATTCTTGAGTTGTAAGTAAATAAAAGAGTGATGATCATCATTATTAGATCATTGTCCCACGTGAGGAAAGGATGAAGGAATATATGATTCCCTCACAAGTTGGGATGAGTCTTCAGACTTAAAATAAATAAAAAAGAGGCCAAAGAGTCCAACAAAAAAAGAGCCCAAAAGAAAAAAAAAGAAAAAAGAGAGAAAAAGAGAGAAGGGACAATGTTACTATCCTTTTCCACACTTTTGCTTAAAAAATAGCACCATGTTCTTCATGATAGGGAGTCTCCTATTTTATCACTTTCATATACTAGTGGGGATTTTTCATTATAGAACTTGCTTGTATATTCCAATGATGGGCATCCTCAAATTGCCCTAGGTCTTCGTGAGCAAACAAGTTGGATGCACACCCACTTAGTTTTCTTTTGAGCTTTCATACACTTATAGCTCTAGTGCATTCGTTGCATGACAATCCCTACTCACTTGAATCGATATCAATTGATGGGCATATCCATAGCCCATTAATTTTCCTAGTTGATGTGAGACTTTCTCATTTTTTGTCTTCTCCTCACAACCTCCACCATGTTCTATTCCACCTATAGTGGTATATCCATGGCTCACGCTCATGTATTGAATGAGAGCTGAAAAAGTTTGAGAACACCAAAAGTATGAAACAAATGCTTGGCTAACACCAGGGTTGTGCGTGATAAATACTTTGTGTGAAGAAGATAGAGCATGTCAAGACTTTATGATTTTGTAGGGACAACTTTCTTTAGCCATGATATTTTGAGAAGACATGATTGCTTTATTAGTATGCTTGAAGTATTATTGTTTTTATGTCAATATTAAACTTTTGTTTGGAATCTTATGGATCTGAATATTCATGCCACAATAAGAAGAATTGCATTGATAAATATGTTAGGTAGCATTCCACATCAATTTTTTTGTTTTTATCATTTACCTACTCGAGGATGAGTAGGAATTAAGCTTGGGGATGCTTGATACATCTCCAACTATCTATAATTTTTGATTGTTCCATGCTATTATATTATCTGTTTTGGATGGTTTATATGCATTAATATGCTACTCCCTCCGTGAACTAATATAAGAGCGTTTAGATCACTATTTTAGTGATCTAAACACTCTTATCTTAGTTTACAGAGGGAGTATTTTATATTATTTTGGGACTAACTTATTAACCTAGTGCCCAGTGCTAGTTGTTGGGTTTTCCTTGTTTTTGGATTTTACAGAAAATCAATATCAAACAGTGTCCAAATGGAATAAAACTTTACGATGATTTTTCTTGGACTAGAGAAACCTAGGAAGCTTTTGGAGGAGGCCAGTAGAAGTACGAGGAGGCCATAAGACCTAGGGGTGCGCCCCTAGGCTTGTGGACCCCTCGGAGACCTGCCAACCCTAACTCCACCACTATAAATTCTCAAATATCCCCCTACGTCAGAGGGCACATCAAAAATACTTCCCCGCTGCCGCAAGCTTCTGTTCTCGTGAGATCCCATCTTGGGTCCTCATCTGGCACTCTGCCGTAGGGGGATTCGATCACGTAGGGCATCTACACCAACCTTGCTGCCCTTCCAATGAAGCATGAGTAGTTTACCACGGACCTAAAGGTCCATAGCAAGTAGCTAGATGGCTTCTTCTGTATCTTTGATCTTCAATACAATGTTCTCCTCGATGTTCTTGGAGATCTATTCGATGTAATCTTCTTTTGCAGTGCGTTTGTTGAGATCTGATGAATTGTGGATTTATGATCAGATTATCTATAAATATTATTTGAGTCTTTTCTAAACTCTTTTATGCATGATTGAGATAGCTTAGTATTTCTCTCTGATCTATCAATTTGGTTTGGCCTACTAGATTGGTTTTTCTTGCAATGGGAGAGGTGCTTTGTGATGGGTTCAATCTTGCGGTGTCCTCAACCAGTGACAGTAGGGGTAGCGAGGTACGTATTGTATTGTTCCCATTAAGGATAAAAAGATGGGGTTTATATTATATTGCTTGAGTTTATCCCTCTACATGTTATCTTGCTTCAGGCGTTACTCTGTTCTTATTAACTTAATACTCTAGATGCAGGCAAGAGTCGGTCAATGTGTGGAGTAGAGTAATAGTAGTAAATGCAGGCAGGAGTCAGTCTACTTGTCTCGGATGTGATGCCTATATTTATGATCATTGCCGTAGATATCGTCATAACTTTGCGCTTTTCTATCAATTGCTCAACAGTAATTTGTTTACGCACCTTATCGTTTCTTCAAGAGAGAAGCCTCTAGTGAAACCTATGGCTCCGAGTCTATTTTCCATCATATATTTTCAGATCTATAAAACTAAAAACCCAAAAATACCTTGCTGCAATTTATTTATATTTACTTTATTTTTCCTTTTACTTTCTATCTCTATTAGATCTCACTCTTGCAAGTGACCGTGAAGGGATTGACAACCCCTTTTTCACGTTGAGTGCAAGTGTTTATTAGTTTGTGCAGGTGCATATATTGAGGACTTGCTTGTGCCTCCTACTGGATTGATACCTTGGTTCTTAACTGAGGGAAATACTTATCTCTACTTTGCTGCATCACCCTTTCCTCTTCAAGGGAAAAATCAATGCAAGCTCAAGAAGTAGAGCGACAGACACATGATGCAAATGAGCGGCCCAAGAGTGTCAAAATGGCATGAAATTGTCCATCCTCTTAACACCGAAAAGGACAACAGCATGACCTCATGCTAAACCTTCCACATCAACACATGGGGTGAGCCGCCACCACATGAGGCAGATGAGCGACTCAAGATCGTCGATAATGATGTGACGTTATCCATCCTCTTAACATACAACGGGGACAATGTAATGACCTTGTGCTACCCTTCCCACATCACACCTACCTTTTCATGTGTTATGTGTGTGTGCCACCACATGAGGCAAATGGGTGTCTCAAAAGGGTCTATGATTGTATGTCTCTTGATCCTTCTTAGCATCGAGTATGAGCACGGTGCGAAGCCAAGTTCGTTGTGCTATAGTGCCTTGGCATAGACGACAGGGAGCTCCTATACGTTGCTGTCGAGGAGGCGTGCGAAGGTGGCTGAGTTTGAGTGAGGATAGATAAGGTTTAGGGAGATTTTGAGTGGTTGCTTAAATTTAAGGGGAGGACTATTTTGAGGGGTAACTCCTTAAACTTTTGAGAAATTAAAGATATGAGGGAAGGGCTAGATCGGGTATAACTCCTCAAACTGAAGTTTTTAGATAGTTAAAGAGAATTGAGGAAAGGACTGGAATTCCATTCTTGAAATTGTTTTCCTCATTTTTGCAACAGAACTAAACCATTGATATAGCATAATAGTCTGATTAGTGGATTCTCTTAATTAATCATTCTTTGCCAATTGATTACAAAGTAATTATTTATTGATAACATGGGTATCTTTGTCACTTGTGAAAGTCAATTTGTCTCATAACGTGTAATACAAATACTTGCCTTTTCTATCTTTCTTCATTCACAAACCACATTGGGTTCACTTGCAATGCTTTTAACCATGGTGTTACATACCAAAAACATTGTGTGACATTGGCTTTCTTGTAACACTAAAGAGGACTATGCACGGGTTTAACGTACCCTATGTGAGGCAAATGAAAAGCCTCAGGGCATCGACGATGGTGTGGCCATAAGTATGCGTCACCATGTGGTTATCACATGATTCCACGCTACTACTTCAATGACATCATGCTCCATCACCTGTGAGCATGCAACTAAAGGAGACAAATGGATTGCTTAAGGGTGTCAAAAACGGTGTCATGTTGACCTTCCTGTTAGTGCTAAAAGAGGACTACATCGCGAGGACCTAAACATGTGACCCCACACTACTCATTCCCATGCCGGTTTGACCTCATCACGTGTAAGCATGCAACTGCGGGAGGCAAATGGATGGCTCAAGGGCATTGATAATGGAATGTCACCAATCTTCCTTTTAACATCGAAAGAACTACAAGTCAATGGGCTTAGTGTAACCCCATACTACTCCTTCCACGTCGGCCTTGCCCCACCATGTGTGAGTGTGCGACCGTGTGAGCAAATGCGCAGCTCTAGATGTCGATGATCTCCTCACACAAGCCTTTCTTCTAACAACAAAGAGGACTGCAATATGAAGGGCTTAGCACATGACCCAGCGCTACTCCTTCCACATCAACCAGGGGCTATCACTTATGAGTGGTGACCGTGATGGCTCGAGAATTTGCAATGTTTTTCATAGTGATTTCCATTTGGTTTCATTTGATTTTTGTTATTCTTCGGATATTTCTAATGCTAATCCAACTAAAGAAAGGAAAATCTACTTTGTCCTATGGATGGCAGGAAATAACACATTTGGAAGGAATTCAAATGAGATTACTGCAAATCAAGCCAGTTGGAGCAACTTTCCTAAAGAGAGCACTATCAATAGGCGCACCAGAGTGAAAGACGACATTTCTTACGACTGCATGCGCTTGTTGGAGCAGTTGTTTGGAGTGCCCACGACCCCTCCTCATCTATACAAGCAACTTTCATGAAGGGGCCACGAGGAGAAGAGAACCCTAGCCGCCGCCATACCATCCAAAACAGGAGAGGAGAAGATCATCGTAGTTTTTTGTCCTTTCATCTCCATCATCCTCATCATCTCTTTCACTATTGTAAGAGGGATTGGAACTTGTAATCTCAACTCCATCTTATCTTAGATCAAGACTATATGAGTACCGTTTCATATCATTGTGGATCTCCTCAATATTATCGATATGGTTTTCATGTTTTTTTCTCTGTTGTGATTGATTCCCCTCTTATTGTTGGGGAACGTAGTAATTTCAAAAAATTTCCTATGCACACGCAAGATCATGGTGATGCATAGCAACGAGGGGAGAGTATGATCTACGTACCCTTGTAGATCGCAACGGAAGCGTTGACACAACGTAGAGGAAGTAGTCGTACGTCTTCTTCCCGATCCGACCGATCCAAGCACCGTTACTCTGGCACCTCCGAGTTCTTAGCACACGTACAGCTCAATGACGATCCACGGGCTCCGATCCAGCAAAGCGTCGGGGAAGAGTTCCGTCAGCATGACGGCGTGGTGACGGTCTTGATGTTCTACCGACGCAGGGCTTCGCCTAAGCACTACAACGATATGATCGAGGTGGAATATGGTGGCAGGGGGCACCACACACGGCTAAGGAACAATCTCAATGATCAACTTGTGTGTCTAGAGGTGCCCCCTGCCTCCGTATATAAAGGAGCCAAGGGGGAGGGGTGCGGCCAGCCCTATGGAGGCGCAGGAGGAGTCCTACTCCTACCGGGAGTAGGACTCCCCCAAATCCTATTCCAAATAGGACTCCCAAGGGGGAAAGAGAGAGAGGTGGCCGGCCACCTCTCCTAGTCCTAATAGGACTAGGGGAGGGGGGGAGGCGCGCAGCCCACTATGGGCAGCCCCTTTCACCTTTCCACTAAAGCCCAATAAGGCCCATATGACTCCCGGGGGGTTCCGGTAACCTCCCGGTAATCCGGTAAAATCCTGATTTCACCCGGAACACTTCCGATGTCCAAACATAGGCTTCCAATATATCAATCTTTATGTCTCGACCATTTCGAGACTCCTCGTCATGTTCGTGATCACATCCGGGACTCCGAACAACCTTCGGTACATCAAAATGCATAAACTCATAATAACTGTCATCGTAACGTTAAGCGTGCGGACCCTACGGTTCGAGAAAAATGTAGACATGACTGAGACACATCTCTGGTCAATAACCAATAGCGGGACCTGGATGCCCATATTGGTTCCTACATATTCTACGAAGATCTTTTATCGGTCAGACCGCATAACAACATACGTTGTTCCCTTTGTCATCGGTATGTTACTTGCCCGAGATTCGATCGTCGGTATCCAATACCTAGTTCAATCTCGTTACCGGCAAGTCTCTTTACTCGTTCCGTAATACATCATCCCGCAACTAACTCATTAGTTGCAATGCTTGCAAGGCTTATGTGATGTGCATTACTGAGAGGGCCCAGAGATACCTCTCCGACAATCAGAGTGACAAATCCTAATCTCGAAATACGCCAACCCAACATCTACCTTTGGAGACACCTGTAGTACTCCTTTATAATCACCCAGTTACGTTGTGACGTTTGGTAGCACCCAAAGTGTTCCTCCGACAAACGGGAGTTGCATAATCTCATAGTCATAGGAACATGTATAAGTCATGAAGAAAGCAATAGCAACATACTAAACGATCGGGTGCTAAGCTAATGGAATGGGTCATGTCAATCAGATCATTCAACTAATGATGTGACCTTGTTAATCAAATAACAACTCTTTGTTCATGGTTAGGAAACATAACCATCTTTGATTAACGAACTAGTCTAGTAGAGGCATACTAGTGACACTCTGTTTGTCTATGTATTCACACATGTATTATGTTTCCGGTTAATACAATTCTAGCATGAATAATAAACATTTATCATGATATAAGGAAATAAATAATAACTTTATTATTGCCTCTAGGGCATATTTCCTTCACTTATGATGTGTGAGTAATTCCCCTAGGTGTGGGAGATCTAGGTGAGTGGTAAGATTCATATGTGCCTAACCTATATGTCGTCATTTGAATTTTGTAGTAGTATGATCTATTTAGTATGTTGTTATAATGTGGTGAACCCTATGCATGTTGTCCAATTTAAGGGCCCAGGCAACATGTTCTCAAGACCTACACAGGTAACACATATTGTTTAGGAACTCTGTGACCTCTGACATGATAGGTGGAGATATCTATGAGAACCGAAGACAATATGAGATAACGGTGATCCAATGAACTTAATGCTTGGTTCCAGTCATATGAACTTAATTGTGGAAACGACCACTCCGTGGCAACGGAGAAGCAAGACCATAGAATGAAATATAACCCCTAGTGGAGGAGTTTCATGACTCTAGGGAGAACTGCTACTTGTGAGCTGCATTGGGATTTCCTCTAAGAGGGGGGGATGATGCAGTACAATAGAGATAAGTATTTCCCTCAGTTAAGAAACAAGGTTATCAATCCAGTAGGAGAATCACACAACACCTCTTTAGCATTACCTGCACACAAAATAACAAATACTTGCACCCAATGCAAACAAGGGGTTGTCAATCCCTCGACGGTTATTTGCAAGATCAAATTTTGTAGTGGTAGATTGATAGATTGAACGCAAAATAAATAAAATAAAATTGCAGCAACATATTTTTGGATTTTAATATATGATAAAAGTAGACCCAGGGGCCATAGTTTTCACTAGAGGCTTCTCTCTTGAAAATAGCATACGGTGAGTAAACAAATTATTGTTGGGAAACTAATAGAAAAGCAAATAATCATGATGATATCCAAGCCAATGATCATGTATATAGACATCATGTCTGAGACAACTACACTAACTCCTACCTGCATCTACAACTATTACTCCACATATCGACCGCTATCCAGCATGCATCTAGAGTATTAAGTCCATAAAGAAAGGAGTAACTGATACGTCCATTTTGCATCATGTTTTCTTACTGTTATTTATGATGTTTTTATCCATAATAATGCCTTTCAGAGTAATTCTAATGCCTTTTCTCTGATAATATGCAAGGTATACACAAAGAGGGAGAATTCTGGCAGCTGGAAATCTGGACCTGGAAAAGCTACGTCAGGCCACCTATTCTACACAACTCCAAACAAGCTGAAACTTCACGGAGATTTTTTATCAAATATATGAGGAATATTGAAGCAAATAACTACCAGAGGAGGCCCAGCAGGTGGGCACAACCCACCTGGGGGCGCCAGGGAGCCCAGGCGCGCCCTGGTGGGTTGTGCTCACCCAGGCCCACCTCCGGTGCCCATCTTCTGGTATATAAGTCATTTTGATCTAGAAAAAAAATCAGGAGAGGACTTTCGGGACGGAGCGCCGCCGTCTCGAGGCGGAACTTGGGAAGGAGCACTTTTGCCCTCCGGCGGAGCGATTCTGCCAGGGGAACTTCCCTCCTAGAGGGGGAAATCATTGTCATCATCATCACCAACAACTCTCCCATCTTGGGGAGGGCAATCTCCATCAACATCTTCAACAACACCATCTCATCTCAAACCCTAGTTCATCTTTTGTGTTCAATCTTTTTACCAGAACTATAGATTGGTGCTTGTGGGTGACTAGTAGTGTTGATTACATCTTGTAGTTGATTACTATATGGTTTATTTGGTGGAAGATTATATGTTCAGATCCAATATGCTATTTAATACCCATGATTATCATTTGTGATTAGTTACTTTTGTTCTTGAGGTCACGGGAGAAATCAGGTTGCAAGTAATCATGTGAACTTGATATGTGTTCGATATTTTGATAGTATGTATGTTGTGATAACCTTAGTGGTGTCATGTGAACATTGACTACGTGACACTTCACCATATTTGGTCCTAAGAGAATGCACTGTGGAGTAGCAATTAGATGATGGGTTGCGAGAGTGATAGAAGCTTAAACACCAGTTTATGCGCTATTCCGTAAGGGACCGGTTGGATCCAAAAGTTTAATGCTATGGTTAGAATTTATTCTTAACAATTTTCTCGTAGTTGCGGATGCTTGCGGGAGGTTTAATCATAAGTAGGAGGTTTGTTCAAGTAAGAACAACACCTAAGCACTGGTCCACCCACATATCAAATTATCAAAGTACCGAACACGAATCGAACCAACATGGTGAAAGTGACTAGATGAAATTCCCGTGTACCCTCAAGAATGCTTTGCTTATCATAAGAGACCGTTTTGGCCTATCCTTTGCCTCAAAAGGATTGGGCTACCTTGCTGCACTTTTTTTACTATTATAGTTACTTGCTCGTTTAAAATTATCTTGCTATCAAACTACTCGGTTACTTACAATTTCAACACTTGCAGACATTACTTTGCTGAAAACACTTGTTATTTCCTTCTGCTCCTCGTTGGGTTCGACACTCTTACTTATCGAAAAGAGATACAATTGATCCCCATACTTGTGGGTCATTAAGGCTATTTTCTGGCACTATTGCCTGGGAGTGAAGCGCCTTTGGTAAGGAAACATTTATATAGTGTGCTGAAATTTATTGTCACTTGTTACTATGAAAAAAAAAAATCCTTTGAGGGGTTTGTTCGGGGTATCTTCACCTCGACCTGAACAACAAGTAGCTACCCCTGAACCTACTGCACCTACTGAAAATATTGAATATGAAATTCCTTCGGGTATGATAGAACAACTGCTAGCTAATCCTTATGCAGGAGATGGAACCGAACATCCTGATATGCACTTGATATATGTAGAACAAATTTGTGGATTGTTCAAGCTTGCAGGTTTACCCGGAGATGAAGTTATGAAAAAGGTTTTCCCTTTATATTTGAAGGGAAAAGCATTGGCATGGTGTAGGCTATGCGATGATATTGGATCTTGGAATTGGAATCGTTTGAAATTGGAGTTGCATCAAAAAAATTATCCTATGCATCTAGTTCATCGTGATCGGAATTATATATATAATTTTTGGCCTCGTGAATGAGAAAGTATCGCTCTAGCTTGGGGGAGGCTTAAGTCAATGTTACATTCATGCACCAATCATGACCTCTCAAGAGAAATTATTATCCAGAACTTTTATGCTCGGCTTTCTCATAATGATCAAACCATGCTTGATACCTCTTGTGTTGGTTCTTTTATGAAGAAGACTATTGAATTTCGGTGGGATATTTTGGAAAGAATTAAACACAACTCTGAAGATTGGGAACTCGACAAAGTTAAAGAGTTAGGTATTAAACTTAAGTATGACTGTGTTAAATCTTTTATGGATACTGATGCTTTTCAAAAGTTTAGCACTAAATATGGACTTGGCTCTGAGATAGTAGCCTCCTTTTGTGAAGCATTTGCTACTCATGTTGATCTCCCTAAAGAGAAGTGGTTTAAATATGACCCACCTATTAAAGAAGAAATCAAAGAATCGGTACCAGTTAAAGAAGAAGCTATACTTTACAATGTTGATCCAGTTGTTCCTTCTGCTTATATTGAGAAACCACCTTTCCCTGTTAGGATAAAGGAACATGCTAAAGTTTCAACTGTGGTCAACAAAAGCTATATTTGAACACCTAAACCTGATGAACAAATTAAAGTGGAACCTACTATTGCTATGGTTAAAGATCTCTTAGAAGAAGATGTAGATGGGCATGTTATTTACTTCTGTGAAGAAGCTGCTAGAATTGCCAAACCTGATAAAAAGGATAAACATAGACCTGTTGCTGGCATGCCCGTTGTCTCAGTTAAAATAGAAGATCACTTTTATCATGGTTTATGTGACATAGGTGCTAGTGTGAGTGCTATTCCTTACACCTTATATCAAGAAATTATGAATGAAATAGCACCCGCAAAGATAGAATACATAGACGTTACTATTAAACTTGCTAATAGAGACACTATCTCACCAATTGGAGTTGTTAGAGATGTTGAAGTCTTGTGTGGGAAAATAAAATACCCTACTGATTTTCTTGTTCTTGGTTCCCCACAAGATGACTTTTGTCCCATTTTCTTTGGTAGACCTTTCTTGAACACTGTAAATGCTAAAATAGATTGTAAGAAACAAACTGTCGGTGTTAGTTTTGGTGATGAGTCTCATGAGTTTAATTTCTCCAAGTTTAGTAGAAAGCTTCATGAAAAAGAGTTGCCTCATAAGGATGAATTAATTGGTCTTGCTTCTATTGCTGTGCCTCCTACTGATCCTTTAGAACAATATTTGGTAGACCATGAAAATGATTTACATATGCATGAAAGAAATGAAATAGATAAGATTTTCTTTGAACAATGTCCTCTGCTTAAACACAATTTGCCTATTGAAACTCTAGGAGATTGTAACATCACAAATTTTCAATTTGGAATGTTATACAATATTTTATTGCTTTTGGGCCTGATCCAGAAATTTTCTTTGAACAATATCAATGCATATCATATTTTATTGCTTTTGGGACTGATCCAGAAATTTCACGCAACTCAAGGACCCTCAGAGAGAGTTGGGGATTTCTTTATTTTCATATTGGAGTTTTCTCAAATTTTGAAAATAGGATCATTTGGTTTTATTTATTTTTATCTTCAATTATTTCTATTATAAAATAAGTGAGAGGGAATAAAATGACTTTCCCAAAATTTAGAAATATTGAGGACTTAATAATAAAATCAAATAAGATTTTATTTTGGAGTTTTTCGTCGTTTTATTTGAATTTAGGAAAAATTGCACGTTTTCAAAAACTGCATTTAGGGCCAAGAAAATGTTCATCCTGTTCTAAATATTTTATTTAGACGGTGAAAATTTGTTTTGGCATTTTTAGAGTTCTATTTATTTTTCTAGGATTTTTCTTAGTCCGGTGAAATTATTTTTTTTTAAAAAAAACCCCACGCCCGACTGGGCCAAGGGCCCAGCCGAGCCAGGCCGGCCCAGCCGCCGCCGCCTCCTCGCCCCTGCAGCCGCCAGACTCGGGAGAGAGTCCGAGCCGGAGTTGCCTCGCCGCCGCCCGACCCCCTCCCCAAGTTAGCCGCCCCCCTCTTTAAATAGCCACCGCCGCCTCTCCTCACCCCATGCCGCGCCACCCGCCCCGCACCGTAGCCCGCCCTGCCGCCTGCGCTGCTGCCGCCGCAAGCCGTCGCCCGCGCCGCTGCACGCCGCTGCCGCCGCCTGCTACCGCCACCGCCCCGCACCACCCGCCGCCGCCCGGAACCCCGCCGGAGTCCGAGCCGAGGTAGCCGCCGCCGCCCGGTTTTCTGAGAAAAACCAATCCTGTTTTTTTAGAAAAACCCTAGTTTTCGTTTTTTTAATAGATCAATTTTTCCGGTTTATTTATTTAGCGAGCATTCACTCGTTCGTTCATTTTAACGAACGCGTTCATTATTAAGTTCCAGAAAACAAACATTCATTCATTATTCTGTTCGTCGTTTTTCTTTTGCTCTAATTTTCCGCGATTATTTCTAATCGTGATTTCTGATCCGATTTTCGTTCTAGTATAACTTTTCGCTCGTTCATCGGAATCGGGTGATTCAAGCGCATGGAGTTTCGTCTCGAAACCCTCTTTCCGTTTAACCAACTCAAACAAGTTTTTGCCTCAGTAAAATTTGACCTAGATTCAGATTAGTAAACGGAGTTTTTTTGCCGTTTGTCTTTCGTTGCTTCATTCGATTTGATTCTTTTTGCCAACTGGAGTTCTTAAGTTGAACTATCTGGTTAGATCTCTTATTTGAGTTTTACCTGTGCATTAGTTGAGTACTTATTGTATGCTTGCTATTTGCGATAGAGTACCCGGAGTGCGCCGCTTGCTACTTCGAATCTCTAGGTTTCACGGATCATCGGCAAGGCAAGTAACACTTTGATCATACTTCCTATTACCCAGTTTTTATTGCATTAGATCAATCCTTACACATTGCATGTTTAGGATCTAATTAAATTGTGGGTTTTGGGAAGTAGATGAGGTAGTACCTATTACCTGTTTTATTATCAAACCTTTGGGAGTTACTTCTACGTTGCTTATCGCTATGCTATGCTAGTAGACGTGGATTGGGTGAGTGTATCCATGACAGATGTGAGATTGTTAAATTAATGGTTTATCTAAGGTGGAAACTTAAACACACATCTGGGTGGATTGAGGCACCTGGGTATTCCAGTGATTGCCTGTTTTTCTTTGGACCGCCACCCAGGCTCAAAGGGATCATGAGATTATTCATACTAGAAACTTCCGTGTGCAGCCACAAGCTACTATGGGCTCTAGCATAGTTGACTAAGTCGTGCGAACTCTTATAGTGGTAGACTAGCAGATGTAGGTGATGTAGGTGGTATGGTCTACTCGTTCGTAAGGTGCTAGCGCTTCTGAAAGACTATGTCTCGGTCATCCGTTTCTCAAACACCATGTAGTGCGAGAATCTTAATGGATGAGATCGAGTCTTGTGGGGAAAAGTGCGCAAACCTCTGCAGAGTGTATAAACTAATCATGGTTAGCTGTGTCCCCGGTTATGGACAACTTGAGTATCTAGTACTTGGATTATCATGTGAATCTCATCATGTTACTCTAATTAATTTTGTTGGGTTAATGCTGATGCTTAATTGGGATTGAGAGGGTGTCTACACTCTCAATGTTTAACAACTACCATGATAGTTAAATAAAATTTATTCCTTTGCAGTAGGGAAAAATTGGCTTTACGCAAAACTGTAACCATAGAGCTTTCCACCAGCCAAATATGCATGTAGTATAGCCTTATTCTTCCATCATTCTCTATGTGTTACTTTGCCAGCATATTCCATGTGCTGACCCGTTTTCAGGCTGCATCGTTCATGTTGCAGACTTTTCAGACGACGAGTAAGGAGATTTTTAGGTCATGGTTCTATACTCAGTGATGCCGTTGGAGTTGATGGACTCACTTATCTTCCAAGCCTTCCGCTGTTATCGTTATTAGATGACCTTAAGCCATATTTTATTGTAATAAGTTCTCTTTTGAGACACTCGATGTAATAAGTGTGTGATTGCTACTCTGTCATAAATCCTTCAAGTACTGTGTGGTGTCAGCATTACTGATCCAGGGATGAGACCGGAGCACAGAGATTGGACTGTTTGAGGTCTGGTCGCTACAAGATGGTTTCAGAGCACACACTGACTATAGGACACGACCAGTAAGCTAAAGCCCTAGATCACTACTCACTCTTCTCATTCTGACTCCTCATCTTTTCTACTCTTTTGGGATGGCGGATGCAAGGAACAAGTTCACGCAACCGAATGAAGATACACCCTTTGGACGTCACCTGAAGGAAGTCACTAGATATCTGAACATCGGAGTACCAAGCTTCACCGGAACCTACAACGCCACTTTACCGGAAGAGGAGCGCTTGATGATTCAAGTTCAAGTTCCAGGAAGGACGTTCATGCCAGTCACCGAGCCCATAGAGTTTTCCTTTGATGCACCAACCTGGACTCTAGGAAAGATCATGGCAGCTCACATTGCCATGAGACGTATTGGAGAAGTTTACCGCAATGATCTCAAGGATACTATTTACCAGATTTGTGGGCGCCGAGATGAGCACTGGGAGATGATCAACACCAAGAAGGATAGATCCATTGCAGCTTTTATCCAGGAGTTGAACCAGCACATTCGACGTCAGGAAAACCAGATGTGCACAGACATGATAGATCTGAAGAAGGCAAGAACAAGAATCAAGGAACTGGAGGAAGATCTCAAGGCTACACATGAAGATTATGAAGAGGAAATCGAAGTACTAGTGGATAAGAATGCCGACCTAACAATGAAGATCGAAATATTCATGGGAGGCCCTACACCAGTAGAAGAAGACGAAGAACCCAAGGAGATTCGCCCGGAAGACTACATCATCATCGACGACACCGACTCAGATCTAGATGATGGCGATGATGACTATGTTGATGAAGCTGGAGCAGATATCATGGAGTCTGCAACCGAAGAATATTTCTAGTAGACCACCCCAATAGTAGTAGTAGTCCACCATGTAAATATAGTAGTCCGAGCACTTTGCGATAGTTAGACCGATTGTGTGCCCTTGTTTGATTGAATGAAGTGAATTGTTTGCTTTTGCCTCATGTGCATAAGGGTAGTGTTTCTCTTTAGATCCCTCCATTCTTAAATCTCATATTTTCTAAACCCATCAGATGCCTCCGAGACGTGACCCCGGATTTACCTTCCCACCGGAGCTCACTCAGTTGATCCAGCAGCAGAATACGTTGATGCAGTTCTAGTCCAGAATCAGGGGAACAACAACAACAACAACAACAACCCACCACCACCACCACCTGTTGATCACTTAGCCCATTTTCTTAGGTTGAACCCGCCAGTGTTTTCCAGTAGCACCGAGCCAATAGTAGCAGATGATTGGCTCCGCAAGACAGCAAGGGAGTTGACCACGGCAGGATGCACAGATGCGGAAAAGGTGAAGTTTGCCGCACATCAGCTTGACGGACCCGCAACATCATGGTGGGAGAATTTCACAGCCACTTTCCCTACCGACAATGTCACATGGGACCAGTTCCAGCAGGCTTTCCGTACTGCCCATGTTTCAGCAGGAGCTATGGCCATGAAGAAGCGTGAGTTTCGCAACTTGCGCCAAGGAGGGCGGACAGTTGGCCAGTATGTGGAGGACTTTAGTAAGCTAACACGTTATGCCCCAGATGACGTTGCTATGGATGCAGCTAAGCAGGAGAAGTTTCTGGAAGGACTGAATGATGAGTTGAGCATGCGGTTGATGGTAGCAACATTCAACAACTACCAGGAGTTGGTAGATCATGCTCTTATGATTTAAGGGAAGCAACAGCAAATTGAGAACCGCAAGAGGAAGTATGGACAAGGGAAGTACAATTCTGGAGCTCAGTAGAAGCCGCGCTTTACCCCTAGACAGGGAGGACCTTTTCAGCATACCCATGGGGGAGGAAGCTCGCATAATCATAATGGCCCCAAGAATGGTAATGGGAATGGAGGAAGCAACGGCCAGAACCGTACCAACCCATCAACCCCAGCCAAGAGAGACCTGAGCCAAGTCACTTGCTTTAAGTGCCAGAAGACCGGACATTATGCCAATGAATGTCCTGAAGCCCAAAATGGGAATGGCAATGGAAGCTCTGGGAAGAAGCCGAACCCTTTCAACAGGGGACAGGTGAACCACGTTAACGTGGAGGAGGTTGAAGCCCAGCCTGATGCAGTAATAGGTAAGTTTTTGGTTAAGTCATTTACTGCACTCATTCTTTTTGATACTGGTGCATCGCATTCATACATCTCAAGGGGGTTTGTGGATAAGTATAAACTGCCAACCCAAGCCCTTAGGTCACCCATGTTAGTAACCTCGCCTGGAGCAGAGTATATGGCTAGTCTATGGTGTGATCGGTTACCATTAAGGATTGGTAACTATGTATTTCCCTCGGACCTAACAGTATTGGAATCTCAAGGATTGGATGTGATATTAGGCATGGATTGGTTATCGAAGTCTAAAGGGAACATTGAATGCGCCAGTAAGTCAATTTTGCTTACAACACCAGAAGGAAGAAGGATCAAGTATGTATCCCGGCATGTGCCGAAGAGGACTCAAGTAAATTGCTTAACAGGAGTTGTGCAGGAGGAAGTACCAGTGGTGAAGGATTTCCCTGACGTATTTCTAGAGGAGTTGCCAGGCATGCCACCAGATAGAGATATTGAGTTCTTGATTGAGCTTTTTCCAGGCACAAGGCCAATATCTAAGAGACCATATAGGATGCCCGCAAAGGATTTGGAGGAAATTAAGAAGCAGATTAAGGAGTTACTGGATAAAGGTTATATTCGCCCAAGTTCTTCACCTTGGGGATCGCCAGTACTTTTAGTGGAGAAGAAGGATGGATCGTTAAGGATGGTTGTTGACTTATCGAGGATTGAATGAAGTAACCATCAAGAATAAGTACCCACTACCGATGATTAATGATCTGTTTGATTGATTGCAAGGAGATAAGGTATTTTCCAAGATCGATCTGCGATCAGGATACCATCAGTTGAAGATTCGAGAACAAGATATACCTAAGACGGCTTTTACCACCAGGTATGGGTTGTATGAGTATACCGTTATGTCATTTGGTCTGACTAACACACCTGCCTATTTTATGAACATGATGAACAAAGTATTTATGGAGTTTTTGGATAAGTTCGTCGTAGTGTTCATTGATGATATCTTGGTTTACTCGAAGAATGAAGAGGAGCATAAGGAGCATTTGCGTTTGGTACTTGGAAATCTCAAAGAACATCAACTATATGCCAAGTTTAGCAAATGTGAATTTTGGTTGAAGGAAGTTGGATTCCTTGGACACGTTATATCTGGAGAAGGTATAGCAATAGATCCCACCAAGGTTGACACTGTGACAAGTTGGGAAGCCCCAACAACAGTTGGAGAGATCCGGAGTTTTCTTGGACTCGTAGGATACTACTGGGGATTTATTGAAAATTTCTCGAAGATTGCGAAACCTATGACGGAGTTGTTGAAGAAGGATACCAAGTTCAAATGGACTGAGGAATGTGAGGCCAGTTTCCAGGAGTTGAAGAAACGTTTGGTTACATCACCTGTGTTGATTTTGCCAGATCAGACCAAGGATTATGAGGTGTATTGCAACGCTTCACGTCGAGGACTTGGAGCAGTGCTTATGCAGGAGGGAAGAGTTGTTTCATATGCCTCATGACAGCTTAAGCCTCATGAGTTGAATTATGCCACACATGATTTGGAGTTAGCAGCCATAGTGCATGCATTGAAGACTTGGAGACATTTTCTCATTGGAAACCATTGTGAAGTGTACACGGATCACAAGAGTTTGAAGTATATTTTCATGCAGGTGTTGAATCTCAGGCAAAGGAGATGGTTGGAGCTCATCAAGGATTATGATATGAGATTGCATTATCACCTCGGAAAGGCAAACGTAGTAGCCGACGCGTTGAGCCGTAAAACCCACGTCAATACCCTAATGACGGGAGATTTACCAAGGGAGTTAGCCGAAAATCTTCGTGAGCTTTGTTTGGAGATAGTTCCGAGAGGCTATGTAGCAGCATTAGAGATTCAGTCTACTTTGATGGATAAGATCAGAGAAGCCCAGAAGACTGATAAGGAGATTGCTTCTATTAAGGAGAAAATGAGCAAAGGAAAAGCTAAGGGATTTCGTGAGGATGAGCATGATACCTTATGGTTTGAAGACCGTGTTTATGTGCCCAATGATCCGGAGATCAGGAAGTTGATACTGCAAGAGGCCCATGATTCACCATATTCGATTCACCCAGGAAATACCAAAATGTATTTGGACTTGAAGGATACTTTCTGGTGGACCGGAATGAAGAAGGATATTGCGGAGTATGTAGCAGTTTGTGATGTATGTCAGAGAGTAAAGGCAGAGCATCAGAAGCCAGCATGATTGTTACAGCCATTGCCAATACCCGAATGGAAGTGGGATAAGTTAGGCATGTATTTTATTACGGGTTTACCCAGAACTCGTTCAGGCTATGACTCGATTTGGGTAGTAGTCGATCGTTTAATAAAGGTAGCTCATTTCATCCCAGTAAAGACTACCTACACTAGTGCTAAGCTGGCAAAGATATACATGACCAGGATCGTATGTCTGCATGGAGTTCCAAGGAGCATTGTATCAGATAGAGGAACCCATTTTACCTCAAAGTTCTGGAATTAGTTGCACGAAACTTTAGGTACCAGGCTAGAGTTCAGTACAGCTTTCCATCCGCACACAGATGGACAGACCGAGAGAGTCAATCAGATTTTGGAGGATATGCTGAGAGCTTGTGCGCTAGATTATGGATCTAGTTGGGACGACAATTTACCATATGCAGAGTTCTCTTACAACAACAGTTATCAATCCAGTTTGAAGATGGCCCCTTTCGAAGCCTTGTACGGAAGGAGGTGCAGGACCCCATTGTCGTGGGATGAAGTTGGAAACCGCCAGTTGTTTGGACCGGATCTGATTAAGGAGTCTGAACAGAAGGTGAAATTGATTCGCGATAGGCTCAAGGTTGCCCAGTCCAGGAAGAATAGCTACGTAGATTCTAAACACAAGGAGACAGTTTACGAAGTCAGAGACCGAGTCTATCTTCGAGTATCTCCACTTCGAGGAGTTAAGCGCTTTGGAGTTAAGGGAACGCTAGCGCCACGTTTTGTAGGACCATACAAAGTTTTGGAGCGTATGGAAGAAGTAGCTTATAAGTTGAAATTGCCCGAAGGATTGTCAGGAGTTCATGATGTGTTCCATGTTTCCCAGTTAAAGAAGTGCCACGCAGAGATGGCTGATATACCGCTGAGAGATATAGTGCCGCTGGAAGCGATTCAGTTGGACAGTGATTTGACTTATGAGGAGAAACGAGTCAAAATTCTTGAGTATGCCAGCTGAGTCACTCGCAGCAAGGTTATCAAGTTTTGCAAAGTTCAATGGAGCCACCACACGGAGGATGAAGCCACCTGGGAGCGAGAGGAAGATTTGCTGAAGGACCACCCTCACCTATTTTCTAGCCAACCCGAATCTCGAGGGCGAGATTCATCTTAAGGGGGGGTAGGTTTGTAACATCCCAAATTTTCAATTTGGAATGTTATACAATAGATCATCAATGCATATCATATTTTATTGCTTTTGGGCCTGATCCAGAAATTTCATGCAACTCAAGGACCCTCGGAGAGAGTTGGGGATTTCGTTATTTTCATATTGGAGTTTTCTCAAATTTTGAAAATAGGATCATTTTATTTTATTTATTTTTATCTTCAATTATTTCTATTATAAAATAAGTGAGAGAGAATAAAATGACTTTCCCAAAATTTAGAAATATTGAGGATTTAATAATAAAATCAAATAAGATTTTATTTTGGAGTTTTTCATGGTTTTATTTGAATTTAGGGCCAAGAAAATGTTTTCAAAAACTACATTTAGGGCCAAGAAAATGTTCATCCTGTTATAAATATTTTATTTAGACGGTGAAAATTTGTTTTGGCATTTTTAGATTTTTATTTATTTTTCTAGGATTTTTCTTAGTACGGCGATTTTTTTTAAAAAAAACCCCCGCGCCCGACTGGGCCAAGGGCCCAGCCGAGCCAGGCCGGCCCAGCCACCGCCGCCTCCTCGCCCGTGCAGCCGCCGGACTCGGGAGAGAGTCCGAGCCGGAGCCGCCTCGCCGCCGCCCGACCCCTCCCCAAGTCAGCCGCCCCCCTCTTTAAATAGCCACCGCCGCCGCCTCTCCCCACCCCACGCCGCGCCACCCACCCTGCACCACAGCCCGCCCCGCCGCCTGCGCTGCTGCCGCCGCAAGCCGCCGCCCGCTCCTCTGCACGCCGCTGCCGCCGCCGCCGCCAGGAGCCGCCGCCCCACACCACCCGCCGCTGCCCGGAACCTCGCCGGAGCCCCGCCGGAGTCCGAGCCGAGGTAGCCACTGCCGCCCGGTTTTCTGAGAAAAAACAATCCGTTTTTATAGAAAACCACTAGTTTTCGTTTTTTTAATAGATCGGTTTTTCCGGTTTATTTATTTAGCGAGCGTTCACTCGTTCGTTCGTTTTAACGAACGCGTTCATCGTTAAGTTCCAGAACACGAACGTTCGTTCATTATTCTGTTCGTCGTTTTTCTTTTTCTCGGATTTTCCGCGATTATTTCTGATCCCGATTTCTGATCCGATTTTCGTTCTAGTATAACTTTTCGCTCGTTTATCGGAATCAGGTGATTCAAGCGCCTGGAGTTTCGTCTCGAAACCCTCTTTCCGTTCAACCAACTCAAACAAGTTTCTGCCTCAGTAAAATTTGACCTAGATTCAGATTAGTAAACGGAGTTTTTTTGCCGATTGTCTTTCGTTGCTTCGTTCGATTTGATTCTTTTTGCCAACCGGAGTTCTTAAGTTGAACTATATGGTTAGATCTCTTATTTGAGTTTTACCTGTGCATTAGTTGAGTACTTATTGTATGCTTGTTTGTTTGCGATAGAGTACCCGGAGTGCGCCGCTTGCTACTTCAAATCTCTAGGTTTCACGGATCATCGGCAAGGCAAGTAACACTTTGATCATACTTCCTATTATCCAGTTTTTATTGGATTAGATCAATCCTCACACATTTCATGTTTAGGATCTAATTAAATTGTGGGTTTTGGGAAGTAGATGAGGTAGTACCTATTACATGTTTTATTATCAAACCTTTGGGAGTTACTTCTACGTTGCTTATCGCTATGCTATGCTAGTAGACGTGGATTGGGTGAGTGTATCCATGACAGATGTGAGATTGTTAAATTAATGGTTTATCTAAGGTGGCAACTTAAACACACATCTGGGTGGATTGAGGCACCTGGGTATTTGATACGTCCATTTTGCATCATGCTTTTATATCGATATTTATTGCATTATGGACTGTTATTTCACTTTATATCACAATACTTATTGCTATTCTCTCTTATTTTACAAGGTTTGCATAAGGAGGGAGAATGCCGGCAGCTGGAATTCTGGGCTGGAAAAGGAGCAAATATTAGAGACCTATTCTGCACAACTCCAAAAGTCCTGAAACTCCATGGAACATCTTAAATAAATAAAGAAAAATCCTTGCCAAAGATGATGGCCAGGGGGCCCACACCCTGCTCACGAGGGTGGGGGGCACGCCCCCTACCTCGTGGGCCCCCTGGTGGGTCTCCGACGTCCATCTTCTGCTATATGAAGTCTTTCGATGAGAAAAAATAAGAAGGAACTTTTCGGGACGAGACTCCGCCGCCACGAGGCGGAACCTTGGCGGAACAAATCTAGAGCTCCGGCAGAGCTGTTCTGCCAGGGATACTTCCCTCCGGGAGGGGGAAATCATCACCATCGTCATCACCAATGCTCCTCTCATCGAGAGAGGGCAATCTCCATCAACATCTTCACCAGCACCATCTCATCTCCAAACCCTAGTTCATCTCTTGTATCCAATTCTTGTCTCAATGTCCGGGATTGGTGCTAGTAGGTTGCTAGTAGTGTTGATTACTCCTTTTAGTTGATGCTAGTTGGTTTATTTGGTGGAAGATCATATGTTCAGATCCTATATGCATATTATTACCCCTCTGATTATGAACATGAATATGCTTTGTGAGTAATTACGTTTGTTCCTGAGGACAAGGGAGAAGTCTTGCTATTAGTAGTCATGTGAATTTGGTATTCGTTTGATATTTTGATAAGATGTATGTTGTCTAGCCTCTAGTGCTGTTATGTGGACGTCGACTACATAACACTTCACCATTATTTGGGCCTAGAGGAAGGCATTGGGAAGTAATAAGTAGATGATGGGTTGCTAGAGTGACAGAAGCTTAAACCCTAGTTTATGCGTTGCTTTGTAAGGGGCTGATTTGGATCCACATGTTTCATGCTATGGTTAGGTTTACCTTAATACTTTTGTTGTAGTTGCGGATGCTTGCAATAGAGGTTAAGCATAAGTGGGATGCTTGTTCAAGTAAGAACAACACCCAAGCACCGATCCACCCACATATCAAATTATCAAAGTATCGAACACGAATCATATGAACGTGATGAAAACTAGCTTGACGATATTCCCATGTGTCCTCAGGAGCGCTTTTCCTATTATAAGAGTTTGTTCCGGCTTGTCCTTTGCTACAAAAAGGATTGGGCCACATTGCTGCACTTTATTTACTTTTGTTACTTGTTGCTCGTTACAATTTATCCTATCACAAAACTATCTGTTACCACTTATTTCAGTACTTGCAGAGAATACCTTGCTGAAAACCGCTTATCATTTCCTTCTGCTCCTCGTTGGGTTTGATACTCTTACTTATCGAAAGGACTAAGATAGATCCCCTATACTTGTGGGTCATCAAGACTCTTTTCTGGCACCGTTGCCGGGGAGTGTAGCGCCTTTGGTAGGTGGAATTTGGTAAGGAAAAATTTATATAGTGTGCTGAAATTTACTGCCACTTGCTACTATGGAAAGTAATTCTCTGAGGGGTTTGTTCGGGGTATCTTCACCCCGTCCAGTAGAGCAAAGAGTTTCTCCTCAACCTACTGAACCTATTGAAAATGAAACTCCTTTTGAATTTCCTTCGGGTATGATGGAAAAACTGCTAGCTAACCCTTTTACAGGAGATGGAACAAGGCATCCTGATGAGCACTTAATATATGTGGATGAAGTTTGTGGATTATTTAAGCTTGTAGGTATACGCGATGATGTTGCTAAGAAGAAGGTCTTCCCTTTATCTTTGAAGGGAGACGCATTGATATGGTATAGGCTATGTGATGATATGAGATCATGGAACTATAAAAGATTGAAGTTGGAATTTCATCAAAAGTATTACCCTATGCATCTTGTTCATCATGATCGCAATTATATATATAATTTCTGGCCTTGCGAAGGAGAAAGCATCGCTCAAGCTTGGGGGAGGATTAAATCAATGTTATATTCATGCCCCTATCATGATCTCTCGAGAGAAATAATTATGCAAAGTTTTTATGCTCGGCTTTCTCATAATAATCAAACCATGTTTGATACTTCTTGTGCTGGCTCTTTTATGATGAAGACTATTGAATTCAGATGGAATTTATTGGATAGAATTAAACACAACTCTGAAGATTGGGACCTCAACGAAGGTAAAGAGTCAGGTATGACACCTAAGTTTGATTGTGTTAAATCTTTTATGGACACCGATATTTTCCGTAAGTTTAGCACTAAATATGGACTTGACTCTGAGATAGTAGCTTCTTTCTGTGAATCTTTTGCTACTTATGTTGATCTCCCTAAGGAGAAGTGGTTTAAATATCATCCTCCCATAGAAGTAAAAGTAGCTGCACCTATTAAAGTTGAAGAAAATACTGTCACTTATAATGATCCTATTGTTCCTACTTCTTATGTTGAGAAACCAACTTGCCCTGTTAGAGTAAAGGATCATGCTAAAGCTTCAACTGTTGTTCGTAAAAGCAATATTAGAACTTATACACCTCCTGAGCAAGTTAAAGTAGAACCTAATATTGCTATTGTTAAAGATCTCTTGTCTGATAATATTGATGGGCATGTTATTCAGTTCGAAGGTGAAACTGCTAGAATTGCTAAACCTTGTGATAAAGATAAACATAGACCTGTGGTAGGCGTGCCTGTTATTTCTGTTAAAATAGGAGATCATTGTTATCATGGCTTATGTGATATGGGTGCTAGTGCTAGTGTTATACCTTATGACTTGTATAAAGAAATCAAGCATGAAATTGCACCTGCTGAATTAGAAGATATTGATGTCACAATTAAACTTGCCAATAGAGATACTATTTCAGCGATGGGAATTGTTAGAGATGTTGAAGTCT
Organism: Triticum urartu; assembly: GCF_003073215.2. Classification (NCBI taxonomy): domain Eukaryota; kingdom Viridiplantae; phylum Streptophyta; class Magnoliopsida; order Poales; family Poaceae; genus Triticum; species Triticum urartu. The sequence continues at coordinate 292,505,080 of NC_053026.1, read as the reverse complement.
TGTGTGGGAAAACTAAATATCCTACTAATTTTCTTGTTCTTACTTCTCCGCAAGATAGCTTTTGTCCCATTATATTTGGTCGACCCTTCTTGAACACTGTTAATGCTAGGATAGATTGCGAAAAGAATGTTTTTACTATTGGCTTGGATGATATGATTCATGAGTTTAATTTCTCTAAATTTAGTAAACAACATCATGAGGAAGAATTACCTAGTAAGGATGAAATTATTGGTCTTGCTTCTATTTCCGTACCTCCTAGTGATCCTTTAGAACACTATTTGCTAGACCATGAAAATGATATGTTCATGAATGAAAGAAGGGAAATAAATGAAGTATTCTTTAAACAGGAACCTATTCTGCAACACAATTTGCCTGTTGAAATTTTAGGGGATCCTCCTCCACCCAAGGGTGATCCCGTGTTTGAGCTTAAACCTTTTGCCTGATAATCTTAAATATGCTTATCTTGATGAAAAGAAGATATATCCTGTTATTATTAGTGCTAACCTTTCAGAGCATGAAGAAGAAAGATTATTGAAAACTCTGAAGAAGCATCGTGTTGCTATTGGATATACTCTTGATGATCTTAAGGGCATTAGTCCCACTCTATGTCAACATAAAATAAATTTGGAAGCAGATGCCAAACCAGTTCCTGATCCTCAATGACGTCTGAATCCTAAAATGAAAGAAGTGGTAAGAAAAGAAATACTCAAGCTTCTGGAGGCAGGTATAATTTATCCCGTTGCTGATAGTCAGTGGGTAAGTCCTGTCCATTATGTCCCTAAGAAGGGAGGTATTACTGTTGTTCCTAATGATAAAGATGAATTGATTCCACAAAGAATTATCACAGGTTATAGGATGGTAATTGATTTCCGCAAATTAAATAAAGCTACTAAGAAAGATCATTACCCCTTACCTTTTATTGATCAAATGCTAGAAAGATTATGCAAACATACACACTATTGCTTTCTAGATGGTTATTCTGGTTTCTCTCAAATACCTGTGTCGGCTATAGATCAATCAAAGACTACTTTTACATGCCCTTTTGGTACTTTTGCTTATAGACATATGCCTTTTGGCTTATGTAATGCACCTGCTACCTTTCAAAGATGCATGATGGCTATATTCTCTGACTTTTGTGAAAAGATTTGTGAGGTTTTCATGGACGATTTTTCCGTCTATGGTTCCTCTTTTGATGATTGCTTGAGCAATCTTGATCGAGTTTTGCAGATATGTGAAGAAACTAATCTTGTCTTGAATTGGGAAAAGTGCCACTTTATGGTTAATGAAGGTATTGTCTTGGGGCATAAAGTTTTTGAAAGAGGTATTGAAGTTGATAAAGCCAAGGTTGATGCTATTGAAAAGATGCCATGTCCTAAGGACATCAAAGGTATAAGAAGTTTCCTTGGTCACGCCGGATTTTACAGGAGGTTCATTAAGGACTTCTCAAAAATTTCTCAGCCTCTGACTAATTTATTGCAAAAAGATATACCATTTGTCTTTGATGATGATTGTGTAGAAGCATTTGAAATACTTAAGAAAGCATTAGTCTCTGCACCTGTTGTTCAGCCACCTGATTGGAATTTACCCTTTGAAATTATGTGTGATGCTAGTGATTATGCTGTAGGTGCTGTTCTAGGGCAAAGAGTTGATAAGAAATTAAATGTTGTTCATTATGCTAGTAAGACTCTAAACAATGCTCAAAGAAATTATGCTACTACTGAAAAAGAGCTTTTAGCAGTTGTATTTGCTTGTGGTAAGTTCAGACCTTATATTGTTGATTCTAAAGTAACTATTCACACTGATCATGCTGCTATTAAATACCTTATGGAAAAGAAAGATGCTAAACTTAGACTTATTACATGGGTTCTCTTGCTACAAGAATTTTATTTGCATATTGTTGATAGAAAGGGAGCTGAGAACCCCGTTGCAGACAACTTGTCTAGGTTAGAGAATGTTCTTGATGACCCACTACCTATTAATGATAGCTTTCCTGATGAACAATTAAATGTTATAAGTACTTCTCGTAGTACTCCATGGTATGCTGATTTTGCTAATTATATTGTTGCTAAGTTTATACCACCTAGCTTCACATACCAGCAAAAGAAAAAGTTTTTCTATGACTTGAGACATTACTTTTGGGATGACCCACATATTTATAAAGAAGGAGTAGATGGTGTTATTAGATGTTGTGTACCTGAGCATGAACAAGAACAGATCCTACGCAAGTGTTATTCCGAGGCTTATGGAGGACACCACGCTGGAGATAGAACTGCGCATAAGGTATTGCAATCTGGTTTTTATTGCCCTACACTCTTCAAGGATGCCTGTAAGTTTGTCTTGTCTTGTGATGAATGTCAAAGAATTGGTAATATTACTAGACGTCAAGAAATGCCTATGAATTATTCACTTGTTATTGAACCATTTGATGTTTGGGGATTTGATTATATGGGACTTTTTCCTGCCTCTAATGGATACACACATATTGTAGTTGCTGTTGATTACGTTACTAAGTGGGTAGAAGCTATTCCAACTAGTAGTGCTGATCATAACACTTCTATTAAAATGCTTAAAGAAGTTATTTTTCTGAGGTTTGGAGTCCCTAGATATTTAATGACTGATGGTGGTTCACACTTTATTCATGGCGCCTTCCGTAAAATGCTTGCTAAATATGATGTTAATCATAGAATTGCATCTCCTTATCACCCACGGTCTAGTGGTCAAGTAGAGTTGAGCAATAGAGAGCTCAAATTAATTTTCCATAAGACAGTTAATAGGTCTAGAAAGAATTGGTCTAAGAAACTTGATGATGCATTATGGGCATATAGAACTGCATACAAAAATCCTATGGGTATGTCTCCGTATAAAATGGTTTATGGAAAAGCATGTCACTTACCTCTCGAACTAGAACATAAGGCATATTGGGCTATTAAAGAGCTTAACTATGATTTCAAACTTGCCAGTGAGAAGAGGTTATTTGATATTAGCTCACTTGATGAATGGAGAAACCAAGCTTATGAAAATGCCAAGTTGTTTAAAGAAAAAGTTAAAATATGGCATGAAAAAAGGATACAAAAGCGTGAGTTTAATGTAGGTGATTATCTATTGCTATACAACTCTCATTTAAGATTTTTTGCAGGAAAACTTCTCTCTAAATGGGAAGGCCCCTATGTTATCGAGGAGGTCTATCGTTCCGGTGCCATAAAAATCAACAACTTCGAGGGCACAAATCCGAAGGTGGTAAACGGTCAAAGAATCAAACATTATATCTCAGGTAATCCCATAAATGTTGAAACCAATAATATTGAAACCATAACCCCGGAGGAATACATAAGGGACACCTTCCAGACCGTTTCAGACTTCGAAAAAGAATAGGTATGTGGTATGGTAAGTAAACCGACTCCAAAACAATTTTTAAGGCAATATCTCTCCGTTTTGGAATATTTAGAAAAATAGAAAAATAAGTAGTAGTCCGGGAAGGACACGAGGGCCCCACAAGGGTGGTGGGCGCGCCCCCTACCTCGTGAGCACCTCGTGTGCCTTCCGGACTCCGTTTTCTTGCACGTTACGTATTTTGGTTGGTAAAAATTCATTATATAACCTCCCGAAGGTTTTGACTCCCGTATCACGCAAAACTCCTCTGTTCTTGTTTCGAGCTATTTTTTGATAGATCTAGGTTATCATGACGGCCCCAAGCGCCTCCAAGGACAAGTTCTTCGAGAAGGTCATCAACCCTTACCTCGCGGAGGTGCTGCGACACCCTCAAACCATTGAGTTGCGTGATGGGTTGCTGCACATCCACGATGAAGAGGGACCAAAGGGGACCGGAAGCATGGAGACGAGGCTCGAAGCAGTGGAGCAACAAGTTTTCAAGTGCCAAGGGATGGTGGAACATGGACTCAACTCTAACCACATGATGACCGCGGAGTTCACTAGCAACCACAAGTTGGATGTTGATAACATCGGGGAGACTATCTTCAAGCTTCATGAGAAGATCGAGCACCTCCAAGCCCAAATCTATGACCTGCAAAACCAAAACTGTGAGTATGAATATAGATTCAAAAGGATGAGTTTGGCTGCAGATTTGAGGATCCCTGAGACTCAATCATCTTTCTATGATGGAGAACCTATGCCTTGGAAGATGGACGCAGGGCCCACATCATCTACAACACCTCCACCTTCTACACCGACAAAGGAGATATAATCACATGGGTATGGGCACTCCCCTTGGCAACTGCCAAGCCTGGGGGAGGTGCCCCGGTATCGTATCACAATCACAACTCCTATCTTTACCATTTTTTTCTTAGTTCGATCCTAATAGTAGTATCTTGATCTAGTAGAATAAAGTTTATGGCATGATCTAGTTTTGAGTTTGCTTTATGATCTCTCTTTGTAATCAAGTCCGTGAGCTATATATAATAAAGATTAGTGTTGAGTTAAGGGCTTGATTATTTTGCCATGATCTTGGGTGAATAAAAGAAAAGAGAAACAGAATAAAAAGAAACAAAAAGTTCATATTGATCTTATTGAGAGTAATGACTTCACATAGAAAGAGTATGATGATTAAAAGTTGTTGGGAGTTGGCAAACATAGCTTTGGTCATTGTTGCAATCAATAGGAAGTAATAAGGAAAGAGAGTTTTTCACATATATATATATATATATATTATCATTGACATCTTTTATGATTGGGAGCACTCATTAAAATATGACATGCTAAAGGGTTGATGTTGGACAAGGAAGACAACGTAATGAGTTATGTCTTTCTTATATATGAGATAAAGTATGTTGTCATGGATCCTCTAACTTGTTGAGCTTGCCTTTCCCCCTCATGCTAGCCAAATTCTCAGCACCAAGTAGAAATACTACTTGTGCTTCCAGAATCCCTAAACCAGTTTTGCCATGAGAGTCCACCATATCTACCTATGGATTGAGTAAGATCCTTCAAGTAAGTTGTCATCGGTGCAAAGCAATAAAAATTGCTCTAAATATGTATGATTGATTGGTGTGGGATAAATAAGCTTTATACGATCTTGTGAGGTGGAAGTAATAAAAGTGACGGACTGCATAATAAAGGTTCATATCACAAGGGACAATATAAAGTGACGTTCTTTCGCATTGAGATTTTGTGCATCCAACCATAAAAGCGCATGGCAACCTCTGCTTCCCTCTGCGAAGGGCCTATCTTTTATTATTATCTTCTACCTTATGCAAGAGTCACGGTGATCTTCACCTTTCCTTTTTCATTTTATCCTTTGGCAAGCTCAGCATGTTGGAAAGAACATGATATATATATATATATATATATATATATATATCTAATTGGATATAGGGGAGCATGAATTATTATTGTTGACATTACCCTTGAGGTAAAAGGTTGTGGGGCAAAACTATAAGCCCCTATCTTTCTCTGTGTCTGATTAAAACTTCATAACCACAAGTATTGCATGAGTGTTAGCAATTATGAAGGACTAAATGATAGTTGAGTATGTGGACTTGCTTTTTAGCTCTGACATAGACTCTTTCCGATGTTACGATAAATTGCAATTGCTTCAATGACTGAGATTATAGTTTGTCGGAGCCCAATAAGGTTTATGATTTATACTTTTGCATTGTGAATAGATCATTAGTTGAACATAAGGAATCATGCGACAAAATCTATATATGTTGCTGTTATGAGAATAATCATGATGCCTTCATGTCCGTATTTTATTTTTATCGACACCTCTACCTCTAAACATGAGGACATATTTATTGTTATCGGCTTTTCGCTTGAGGACAAGCGAGGTCTAAGCTTGGGGGAGTTGATACGTCCATTTTGCATCATGCTTTTATTTTGATATTTATTGCATTATGGACTATTATTTCACTTTATGTCACAATACTTATGGCTATTCTCTCTTATTTTACAAGGTTTAAATAAGGAGGGAGAATGCCGGCAGCTGGAATTCTAGGCTGGAAAAGGAGCAAATATTAGAGACCTATTCTGCGCAACTCCAAAAGTCCTGAAACTCCATGGAACATCTTAAAATAAATAAAGAAAAATCCTCGCCAAAGATGAAGGCTAGGGGGCCCACACCCTGCTCACGAGGGTGGGGGGCGCGCCCCCCCTCCTAGGGCGCGCCCCCTACCTCGTGGGCCCCCTGGTGGGTCTCCGACGTCCATCTGCTATATGATGTCTTTTGATGAGAAAAAAATAAGAAGGAACTTTTCGGGATGAGACTCCGCCGCCACGAGGCGGAACCTTGGCGAAACCAATCTAGAGCCCCGGCAGAGCTGTTGTGCCGGGGATACTTCCCTCTGGGAGGGGGAAATCATCACCATTGTCATCACCAACGCTCCTCTCATCGGGAGAGGGCAATCTCCATCAACATCTTCACCAGCACCATCTCATCTCCAAACCCTAGTTCATCTCTTGTATCCAATTCTTGTCTCAAAGTTCGGGATTGGTGCTAGTAGGTTGCTAGTAGTGTTGATTACTCCTTGTAGTTGATGCTAGTTGGTTTATTTGGTGGAAGATCATATGTTCAGATCCTATATGCATATTATTACCCCTCTGATTATGAACATGAATATGCTTTGTGAGTAATTACGTTTGTTCCTGAGGACAAGGGAGAAGTCTTGCTATTAGTAGTCATGTGAATTTGATATTCGTTTGATATTTTGATAAGATGTATGTTGTCTAGCCTCTAGTGGTGTTATGTGAACGTCGACTACATAACACTTCACCATTATTTGGGCCTAGAGGAAGGCATTGGGAAGTAATAAGTAGATGATGGGTTGCTAGAGTGACAGAAGCTTAAACCCTAGTTTATGCGTTGCTTTGTAAGGGGCTGATTTGGATCCACATGTTTCATGCTATGGTTAGGCTTACCTTAATACTTTTGTTGTAGTTTCGGATGCTTGCAATAGAGGTTAATCATAAGTGGGATGCTTGTTCAAGTAAGAACAACACCCAAGCACTGATCCACCCACATATCAAATTATCAAAGTATCGAACGCGAATCATATGAACGTGATGAAAACTAGCTTGACGATATTCCCATGTGTCCTCGGGAGCGCTTTTCCTATTATAAGAGTTTGTTCTGGCTTGTCCTTTGCTACAAAAAGGATTGGGTCACCTTGCTGCACTTTATTTACCTTTGTTACTTGTTGCTCGTTACAATTTATCCTATCACAAAACTATCTGTTACCACTTATTTCATAACTTGCAGAGAATACCTTACTGAAAACTGCTTATCATTTCCTTCTGCTCCTCGTTGGGTTCGACACTCTTACTTATCGAAAGGACTACGATGGATCCCCTATACTTGTGGGTCATCAGTATTCCAACGATTGCCTGTTTTTCTTTGGACCGCCACCCAGGCTCAAAGGCATCATGAGATTATTCATACTAGAAACTTCCGTGTGCAGCCACAAGCTACTATGGGCTCTAGCATAGTTGACTAAGTCGTGCGAACTCTTACAGTGGTAGACTAGCAGATGTAGGGGATGTAGGTGGTACGGTCTACCCGTTCGTAAGGTGCTAGCGCTTCTGAAAGACTATGTCTCGGTCATCTGTTTCTCAAACACCATGTAGTGCAAGAATCTCAATGGAGGAGATCGAGTCTTGTGGGGAAAAGTGCGCAAACCTCTGTAGAGTGTATAAACTAATCATGGTTAGCCGTGTCCCCGGTTATGGACAACTTGAGTATCTAGTACTTGGATTATCATGTGAATCTTATCATGTTACTCTAATTAATTTTGTTGGGTTAATGCTGATGCTTAATTGGGATTGAGAGGGTGTCTACACTCTCAATGTTTAACAACTACCATGATAGTTAAAAAAAAATTATTCCTTTGCAGTAGGGAAAAATTGGCTTTATGCAAAACTGTAACCATAGAGCTTTCCACCAGCCAAATATGCATGTAGTATAGTCTTATTCTTCCATTATTCTCTATGTGTTACTTTGCCAGCATATTCCATGTGCTGACCCATTTTCGGGCTGCAACATTCATGTTGCAGACTTTTCAGACGACGAGTAAGGAGACTTTTAGGTCGTGGTTCTATACTCAGTGATGCCATTGGAGTTGATGGACTCACTTATCTTCCAAGCCTTCCGCTGTTATCGTTATTAGATGGCCTTAAGCCATATTTTATTGTAATAAGTTCTCTTTTGAGACACTCAATGTAATAAGTGTGTGATTGCTACTCTGTTATAAATCCTTCAAGTACTGTGTGGTGTCAGCATTACTGATCCAGGGATGACACCGGAGCACAAAGATTGGACCGTTTGAGGTCTGGTCACTACAGAGATCCTCCTCCACTTAAAGGTGATCCTATGTTTGAACTAAAACAATTGCCAGACACTTTGAAATATGCTTATCTTGATGAAAAGAAGATATATCCTGTTATTATCAGTGCTAACCTTTCAGAACATGAAGAAGAAAGATTATTGAAAGTTCTAAGGAAGCACCGAGTTGCTATTGGACATACTCTTGATGATTTAAAGGGCATTAGTACCACTCTATATCAGCACAAAATTAATATGGAACCTGATGCTAAACCAGTTGTTGATCACCAACATCGGTTAAATCCGAAAATGAAGGAAGTGGTAAGAACAAAAATCTTTAAACTTCTAGAAGCAGGTATAATCTATCCTATAGCTGATAGTAGGTGGGTAAGTCATGTTTATTGTGTCCCTAAGAAAGGAGGTATAACTGTTGTTCCTAATGATAAGAATGAACTTATTCCACAAATAATTTTTACAGGCTATAGAATGGTAATTGATTTTAGAAAATTAAACAAAGCAACTAGAAAAGATCATTACCCTCTGCCTTTTATTGATCAAATGCTTGAAACATTATCTAACCACACACATTTTTGCTTCCTTGATGGACATTATGGTTTTTCACAAATACCTGTTTCTCATCCTGATCAAGAAAAGACCACTTTTACTTATCCCTTTGGAACCTATGCTTATAGACGTATGCCTTTCGGTTTATGTAATGCACCTGCTACTTTTCAAAGATGTATGACTGCTATATTCTCTGACTTTTGTGAAAAGATTGTTGAGGTTTTCATGGATGATTTCTCTGTTTATGGGAAGTCTTTTGATGATTTTTTAAGCAATCTTGATCGAGTTTTGCAGAGATGTGAACAAACAAATCTTGTCTTGAATTGGGAGAAGTGCCACTTTATGGTTAATGAAGGCATTGTCTTGGGTCATAAAATTTCTGAAAGAGGTAGTGGACAAAGCTAAGGTTGATGCAACTGAGAAAATTCTATGTCCTAAAGACATAAAAGGTATTGATAGTTTCTTAGGTCATGCTGGTTTCTATAGGAGATTTATCAAAGACTTTTCTAAAATTTCTAGGCCTCTTACGAATCTTTTGCAAAAGGATATTCCTTTTGTTTTTGATGATGATTGTTTACAAGCCTTTAAAACACTCAAGAAAGCCTTAATTTCTGCACCTATTGTTCAACCACCTGATTGGAACTTGCCTTTTGAAATTATGTGTGATGCTAGTGATTATGATGTTGGTGTTGTTCTAGGACAAAGAGTTGATAAGAAACTGAACGTTATTCATTATGCTAGCAAAGCTCTAGACAGTGCTCAACGAAATTATGCTACTACTGAAAAAGAATTCTTAGCAGTGGTGTTTGCTTGTGATAAATTTAGACCTTATATTGTTGATTCCAAAGTAATTGTTCACACCGATCATGCTGCTATTAAATATCTTATGGAAAAGAAAGATGCTAAACCTAGACTTATTCAATGGGTTCTCTTGTTACAAGAATTTTATCTACATATCATTGATAGAAAAGGAGCTGAGAACCCTATAGCTAATAACTTGTCTAGGCTTGAAAATGTGCCTGATGACCCACTACCTATTGATGATAGTTTTCCTGATGAGAAGTTAGCTGCAATAAATGTTTCTCATAGTACTCCTTGGTATGTTGATTATGCTAATTACATTGTTTCTAAATATTTACCACCTAGCTTTACATACCAACAATAGAAAAAAAATTCTTCTATGATTTAAGACATTACTTTTGGGATGACCCACATCTTTATAAAGAAGGAGTAGATGGTATTATTTGGCGTTGTGTACCTGAGCATGAACAGGGACAAATCCTACGGAAATGTCACCTCGAAGCTTATGGAGGGCATCATGCTGGAGATAGAACTGCTCACAAAGTATTGTAATCTGGATTTTATTGGCCTACTCTCTTCGAGGATGCCCGTAAGTTCGTCTTATCTTGTGATGAATGTTAAAGAATTGGTAATATTGGTAAGCGTCAAGAAATGCCTACGAACTATTCACTTGCTGTTGAACCATTTGATGTTTGGGGATTTGATTACATGGGACCTTTTCCTTCCTCTAATGGGTATACACATATTTTGGTTGCTGTTGATTATGTCACTAAATGGGTAGAAGCTATTCCAACCAGTAGTGTTGATCACAACACCTCTATTAAAATGCTTAAGGAATTTATTTACCCAAGGTTTGGAGTCCCTAGATATTTAATGACTAATGGTGGTTCACACTTTATTCATGGTGCTTTCCGTAAAATGCTTGCCAAGTATGATGTTAACCATAGAATTGCATCACCTTATCATCCTCAATTTAGTGGTCAAGTTGAACTTAGCAATAGAGAAATAAAATTAATTTTGCAAAGGACTGTTAATAGGTCCAGGAAGAATTGGTCTAAGAAATTAGATGATGCACTTTTGTAGCGACCCAATCCCAATGGATCGAAGTCTCTGTGCTTAAGTGTCATCCCTGAATCGGTATGCTGACACACACAGTACTCAAGGATTTATAACAGAGTTCAATCACACACTTATTACATCGAGGTCCTCATAAAAAGTATTTATTACATAAATATGGCTGAAGGCCAAATAAATAAGATAACTACGGAAGCTTCGAAGATAAATGAGTGCATCCAACTCCACGGCAAAACTAAGTGCACAACAACGACCTATCAAAAGTTAATCCTCGTCTGAAAATTCTGCAACATGAGACTATGCAGCCGTGTAGGTCAGCACATGGAATATTCTAGCAAGATCACACTATAGAGCAATGATGAATAATAACTATCACTACATGCATATTTGGCAGGTGAAGGCTCGAAGTTTAATTTTGCATAAAGCTAATTTTTTCCTACAACAAAGGAATAAATTTTATTTACTACCAAGTTTATGCCATTATTGAGAAGGTTCCTCCAACTCAGTCCCAAAATTTACCAAGTAACAATAATAATAATAATAATACCCAATACATTAATTAAATAGAGCGATGAGATCAACCAATAATTCACTTCTAGATACTCAAGTTGTCCATAACCGGGGACACAGCTAATCATGATTAGTTTGTACACTCTGCAGAGGTTTGCGCACTTTTCCCCACAAGACTCGACCGCATCCATGATCGGAAGATTGAGACATAGCCTTTCTGAAGCATTAACTCTTTACTCTGGGTAGACTGGTACACCTACTTTCCCCTACATCTGCTAGTCTACCACTGAAGTAGGTCACACATTTTACTCAACTATGCCAGAGCCCATAATGGCTTGTGGCTGCACACGGAAGTTTCTAGGCATGAATAATTATATGATCCCTTTGAGCCTGGGTGGCGGACCTAGGTAATCACACGGGTACTCCAGAATTCCCTTGGGCAAGCATTGGTTTCTCGAGGTGCCCCAAACAATCCACCCAAATGTGTGTTAGTGTTGCCACCTTAAGTTAACCTTAATTATTATCTCTCACAACTTGCATGAATCTCACATACCAATTCCCGTCTACGAGCATGGCTAAGCAATTTATGAACATAACATATATTCCCGGGGTGATAAAGGTAATAGGTTCCTACCTCATGAACTACATAGCAATAACCACATGTTCCCAATCCTACTCATGTAATCTTAGAGGGTGAAACTAATGCATAATAAAAATGGGTATAAAAGAGTATGATCAAAGTGTAACTTGCCTTGCTGACAATCGGTAAACCCTAGAGACTCGTAGTAGCAAGCTTTGCACTCCGGAAAATTTATTGTAGACAAACAATAGCATACATAAGCACTCAAGCATGAAGATGCAAAGAAAATCGAAGAAAAATATTTGGAAAACTAAAAAATAAGCAAATATCTCTTTTAAACAGAAAGCAATTTCTAACAGTACCTAAGATATGAGGATTTAGGTCTTAACAGAAAGTTTAGATCAAGAGCTTCGATTTGCAAAAAGAATCAACTAAATCGAAGTTACGCAACTCAAGTTATGATTAAAAGGAATTCAAATTCAAATCTACTTGAAATCACATTTTAAACTTTCAAAAATACTATTAAGTTGGTTATTTGGATAGAGGCGATCATGATGAAGAATTTGGAGTTGGTTTCACCGAAACAAACGAGCAAAAGGTTGTGATAGATTGAAAACTAGGGGCTAATCTGTAAGAAAAATAATTGCATCTAGGTCCCTGGCTACGAAATAGAAAATCTAAAGAACGAGCTTTCGCTACAGAACCTAAACGATGAAAACCGTTCACTACAGAGGCTTAAACAACAAATGTTCTCTAATTAAAGGACAATGGTTCGTAAATAATAAAACAGATCGATCTATTCCTAGCCATTGATTTGAGATTGAATGGACGAGGGAAGAGGCGGCGGTTACCATGGCATGGAGGTCCCCTGCGACGAAGAAGGAGTCGGCGGCGGCTCGGCTTCGACCGGGGCGACGGCTCCGGTGGTCGGCGGCGGTGACTCGGGCAACGAATGGCGACTTCGGCGGCGGGTGCGGCGGTGGATGCGGCGAGGCAGCGACTTGCAGCGGTCGGTGGTCATCGGCAGTGGTGGCTGTGTCGGCGCGGTGGGACTTTGGCTCGGGCACGGCGGTGGTGGCCGCGTTCGCTCGGGACTCCTTCCCGAGCTCGGACACGGGCGGCGCGGTGCGCTGGGCTGGGTCGTGGCCTGGCGCCTGAGCTGGGCCGGCCCAGTTCGGCGGTCTGAGATATTTTTTAATAAATAACTTTTCCAAAAAATACAAAAAAATAGAAAAACATAACAAATATATTTTTAAAAATCACAGAAAAAATCACACAATTATATGGCCTGATATATGAACTTGTGAACATTTTTCTGGCCTAAAAATGCAAGTTTTGAAAATTCATTTTCAGTACTAATAAACTCCGCAATAAAAATAAATAAACTTGCAAATAAAATCAAATAAATTATTCCAAAATTCAAAATTCAATTTCCAATATTTCTTTGCTTTTTTTGAAGAAGTCCTTTTATCTTCTCTCTTTATTTTATTTATTTGAAATAATTGGAAAAGAATTTTGAATAAATCAATTTGATCCAATTTTCCAAATTTCAAAAATTCAAAAATGGATTTTTGGGAAACCTCCAACTCTCTCAATTGGTCCTTGAGTTGCTTAAGGTTTTCTAGGATCAAAATTCAAATAAAACAAATGGGCAAAAATGCATAATCATGGATGCATATGAATGATCTAAATAATAACATCCAAATTGAAAATTGGGATGATACAAACCTACCCCCTTAAGACGAATCTTGCCCTCGAGATTCGGGTTGGCTAGCAAAAAGATCTGGGTGGTCCTTCTGGAGGTCTTCTTCTCGTTCCCAGGTGGCTTCCTCCTTGGTATGGTGACTCCACTGAACTTTGCAAAACTTGATGACCTTGCTGCGAGTAACTCGGTTGGCGAATTCGAGAATCTTGACGGGTTTGTCCTCATAAATCAGTTCATTCTCCAACTGAATTGCTTCCAGGGGCACTGTATCTCTCAGAGGAATATCGGCCATCTCTGCATGGCACTTCTTCAACTGGGAAACGTGAAACACATCATGAACTCCTGACAAACCTTCGGGTAATTCCAACTTGTAGGCAACTTCACCCATACGTTCCAAGACTCTGTACGGTCCCACAAACTGTGGTGCTAACTTTCCTTTGACTCCAAATCGTTTAACTCCTCGAAGTGGCGACACACGAAGATATGCTCTGTCTCTGACTTCATAGGTTACCTCCTTGCGTTTAGTATCGGCATAACTCTTCTGCCTAGATTGGGCTATCTTAAGCCTATCACGGATCAATTTGACCTTCTCCTCAGAATCTCTGATTAAATTTGGTCCGAACAATTCTCGATATCCAACTTCATCCCACATCAATGGTGTCCTGCATCTCCTTCCATACAAAGCTTCGAAAGGGGCCATCTTCAAACTAGCCTGATAGCTGTTGCTATAAGAGAACTCTGCGTAGGGTAAATTATCATCCCAACTAGACCCATAATCTAGCGCACAAGATCTCAACATGTCCTCTAGAATCTGATTGACTCTCTCGGTCTGCCCATCTATCTGCGGATGAAAGGCTGTACTGAACTCTATCCTGGTACCCATAGTTTGGTGTAACTGATTCCAGAACTTTGAAGTAAACTATGTCCCTCTATCTGATACGATGGTCCTCGAAACTCCATGCAGACATACGATCCTGGTCATGTATATCTTGGCCAACTTAGCGCTCGTATATGTAGTTTTCACGGGGATGAAGTGAGCTACCTTGGTCAAGCGATCAACTACCACCCAGATGGAGTCATATCTTGAACGAGTCCTGGGCAATCCGGTGATGAAATCCATGCCAAGCTTATCCCATTTCCATTCAGGTATCGGCAAAGGCTGAAGTAATCATGCTGGTTTCTGATGCTCTGCCTTAACTCTCTAACATACGTCGCACACTGCTACATACTTGGTGATATCCTTCTTCATTCCTGTCCACCAGAAACGTTCCTTCAAGTCCAGATACATATTGGTGTTTCCTAGGTGAATCGAGTAAGGCGAATCATGAGCCTCCTGAAGAATTAACTTCCTGATCTCTGGGTCATCGGGCACATAGATGCGATCCTCAAACAATAAAGTTCCCATGTTCATCCTCATGAAAACCTTTAGTCTTTCCCTTACTCATCCTTTCTTTTATCTCCGCAATTTCCTTGTCCGTCTTCTGGGCTTCTCGGATCCTTCCCAACAAAGTGGACTGAATTTCCAATGCTGCAACAAAACCTCTCGGAACTATCTCCAAGCAAAGTTCTCGCAGATCATCGGCTAACTCCTGAGGTAATCCTCCTATTATGAGAGTATTAACATAACTCTTGCGACTCAAAACATCTGCCACGACACTAGTCTTTCTTGGGTCATAATGTAGTCTCATGTCATAATCCTTTATGAGCTCCAACCATCTCCTCTGCCTGAGGTTCAACTCCTGCGTGAAGATGTACTTCCCCTTTCCATACTTCTGTTTGTGGCTCTCTATCTGCCGCTGCTTGCCTTCAATCATGAGGGCCCTATCTACCAGCTCCTGGTAGTTGTTGAAAGTTGCCACCATCAACTGCATACTCAGCTCATCATTGAGTCCCTCAAGAAATTTCTCCTGCTTCACTATATTTGTGGCCACATCATCTGGTGCGTAGCGTGCTAACTTCCTGAACTCATCCACATACTGCCCCACGGTATGATTCCCCTGGCATAAGTTGCGGAACTCACGCTTCTTCAAACTCATGGCTCTAGTTAAGACATGTGCGGTACGGAAGGCATGCTGAAACTGATCCCATGTAACTGTAGCAATGGGGTAGGTGGTGGTGATATTCTCCCACCAAGAGGCTGCGGGTCCATCAAGCTGATGTGTGGCAGAGCGCACCTTCTCCGCATCCATGCATCCAACCGTTGTTAACTCTCTTCCGATCTTGTGGAGCCAATCATCAGTAACAACCGGCTCGGTGCTTGTCGGTGTCAAAACCGGCGGATCTCGGGTAGGGGGTCCCGAACTGTGCGTCTAAGGCGGATGGTAACAGGAGGCAGGGAACACGATGTGTTACCCAGGTTCGAGCCCTCTTGATGGAGGTAAAACCCTACGTCCTGCTTGATTTATTCTTGATGATATGAGTATTACAAGAGTTGATCTACCACGAGATCGTAGAGGCTAAACCATAGAAGCTAGCCTATGGTATGATTGTATGTTGTCCTACGGACTAAAACCCTCCGGTTTATATAGACACCGAAAAGGGCTAGGGTTACACAAGGTCGGTTACAAAGGAGGAGATATACATATCCGTATTGCCTAGCTTGCCTTCCACACCAAGTAGAGTCCCATCCGGACACGAGACGAAGTCTTCAATCTTGTATCTTCATAGTCTAATAGTCCGGCCAAAGGATATAGTCTGGCTATCCGGAGACCCCCTAATCCAGGACTCCCTCAGTAGCCCCTGAACCAGGCTTCAATGACGATGAGTCCGGCACGCAGTATTGTCTTCGGCATTGCAAGGCGGGTTCCTCCTCCGAATACACCATGGAAAAATTTGAATACAAGGATAGTGTCCGACCCTGCAAAATAAGTTCCACATACCACCATAGAGAGAATAATATTTCCACAAATCTAATCTGCTGACTTGTTTTGGTAACATGACATTATGCCATGGCCCGGTGATTATTTGAACTGTTTCCTTCAACTAGCCCCGCACATAACGCGAGGCAGTTTTTTGACACATCTTGTCAAAGCAGAGATCGTGTCCCCCTTATCATGGGATTCTCATCAATACAGGCGTGGGTAACCCAAGCGCGCCTAGGACTCCTAGATTTTAGGCAAGTCCCAAACGGCCACGAGGAGGATGCTTGATATTCACCCTCTTTATAAAGGGTCAAGGTTTTTACCTTTTTTCCTCCCGTGCTCAATCGAATCCTTCCCCCGCCTCGAGTTCCAACACCCAAAGCCCAGGTCAGGTGCTTCAAACCTTCAATCATGTCCGGATCCAGCCTCCAGGGCCGGTGGATGCCCTACTCCATCACGGAAGAGGATATCAAGAAGTTGAGGGAGGCAAGATACTTGACCGTCGAAGTCTCGCATCGGCTGCCCGCCCGAGGGCAGGTCGTCCCTTCTCCCGAACCCAACGAGGACGTCGTGTTCATGTCCCACCTCCTCCGAGGACTAGGCCTCACTCTGGATCCCTTCGTAAGGGGTTTGATGTTCTATTACGGGTTGATTTCCACGATCTAGCCCCAGATTCCTTTCTCCACATCTCGGCATTTATTGTCATATGTGAGGCATTCCTTCGTATTACCCCTCACTTCGTCCTATGGCTCAAGACCTTTGATGTGAAGCCGAAGACGATCGAGGGGCAATATGAAGCGTGCGGAGGTGCATTAATAAGCAAGATTGCTGGAGCTCCATGGCCAAAAGGTTCCTTTCCAGAGGTGTCCCGATTATGGCAAAGGGAGTGGTTCTACATCACCGCTCCCTGAAGTGCCAAGTGGGTAGCTCCCCCCACCTTTCGCTCGGGCCCTCCACCACAACTGATGTCATGGATTAGCAGGGGGCTGAGCTGGGGTCCAGCCAAGGATGTGCCCATACTGCAGAGCCGCATCCGGGATCTCTTCGAGGGAGACTTTAGTTTGGTTATGGTAGTGCAAGTCATGCTGGTTCGTCAAGTCCAGCCTTGCAAACGCCGGCCCCTCCGTTTATGGGAATTCAACCCAGAAGGACCGCGCGCTATTCAGAATTTCCTCGGCCTGACGCACGAGGAAATGTACAAGTCATTCTTCGGACCCCAGATAGAGTGTCCGGACACCTCCGAGGACGTGGGCCTGAGCAGCAACCGCACCGCGAACCAAGTAAGTAACCCTCTAGCCGAACACACCATCTTTCTGTTATCATGAAATCATCCCAAAGGATCGCTCTTTGAAAAGGGCTGGATAGCAAAGGCGAAGATGATCCAGTGTCCGGCTCCCCTTCCCGAAGGCTTGGACAATCCGGTGCTGGAAAAGATGCTCGAGCCAGCACCTTGCCTGGTGCCCGCAAAGGAAGATGAAGGGGGGGAATAAAGAGGGCCAAAAAGCGGGCCTCCACCGCTATCTATTCCAACCGAGGGAACGAGCGCCTCCGTGAGGGAGGATAGCCAAGAGAAGGAGTCTGACATTCCTTCGCCCCGGGGGAGGAAGATGACTACCTCTGATGATCCGGAAACCAAGGTTTCCAAACGGGAGAAGAAAACTCCACCAGAGGATCCCGTCTCGGAGGGTGCTTTTGCCGCACAAAGTTCGTACGGGGATCAGCCCCCTAATGGGTCGTAAGTGATCAAAATTTACTTAATAGTAGAGATATTCTACCTTACTTCCAAGGAAAATAACCGAAGCATTTATCTTGCAGTTCGGATATTAGCTCTTCTCAACAGAGCTCGTCTTTAGGGGACCTTCTTCCGGAGATGATGGAGAGCTAAACGCCTCCCCCGGACTCCCCCGCTCAAGAAGCGGGCGACCTTGAAGTACCATCACGGAGGGCCTCTCCGGATCCGGTGAGGCCAGAACATAATCCCATAGTCACGCGAAGTCCCCAGCATCCGGCTCTTGAAGAGGGCAGACAAAAGAGTCCGGCGCCGTCTGGTATGCGGTCGGACGCACTGAGGGATCGGCTGAAGCGAGCGACCATATCGGAAGAACACCGTATGTTAATGGGTACAGTGATGGAAAGGATTTCATCCGCCGAAAGCGGGTTGCATGACGCCTTTATGAGTCTACTAACGGGCTTTGAGGTACGTAAAATGATATACCTTTGTGATGGTACCGCACATTTTTAGGTGTGCCCGGTGTAGATAGTAGCCCCTGAGACTCTGGTTGTCACCGAGAACGGTGGCAAATAGAGGATCGTAGTCCTAGGTAATAACCATACCGCCTTTATGTGCAGGTGGTGGAAGCTCCGGTGGCTAGCCGGACTCATGAGTTTGCCGAACTAAAGCGGCAACTGGATGCGGCGGATGCCGACATCGAGCTTGTTAACAAGCGGCTTGACGAGGCACAGGGTAAGTGATATTTTCTGGTGAATGTCACATAGTAAGAGCAGCGCGATGCCAGTATCTTTAATATGTTGTGACTGCAGATGGAGTTGCCACCGTGGAGACCCTTCGGGCGGAACTTGCCCGAGCCAAGGAACAAGCAAGGAGTAGTAATGCGGCTGCTTTGAAGGCGGCTGAAGAGTTAAGAGCCGAGAAGGCCGCGCATTGCGAGAGCAAAGATAAAATGGCCAAGATGGCTATAGAGTTAGAAGATACTGACGATCGTTGTTAGGTCCTTGAAGAAGAAAACCGAACGAAGGCGACGGACCTCGAAAAGGCCACGATGGCGACCAAAGACACCCACTCTGCCATGAGAGTGAAGAAGGAGGAGCTGCGTGAAGCCAGTGATATTGGGGCTGGGAAGCCCTTTTTGCTGCGGAGGAAGTTCAGAGATCCGCGGTACACCCCTCTGGATCGGCTGTGGAGTTCGGCAGACGCATATCTGGATTTGACGGCGAGTGTTGTTGATGCGGCCGAATACTTCCGAGATCAAACAAATCGTGAAGTGGACGAACTATTCTGGTCGCAGTTTACGTTCCAGAGCATCCGCGTCCACTAACTGATCAGCTTGCTGAATGGGCCGAACTCAATAGATTGTCCGGACTTGCCATGGGGTCCGTCGTAGATCATCTGTGGCCGGAAAAACCGAAGCCGAACAGCTATTTCAGCTTAGTGCCGCAGTTCCTTGGTGCGATGCCGCGCATCAATGCGATGAAGAGGTCGGCGTGTATAGAAGGCTCACGAATGGCCCTTGCCCATGTCAAAGCATACTGGGTGGAAATGGATGCTACCACTGTTGCGGCGCAAGGTTCGGCCATAGGCCGAGTGGCTGACGAGCACTATTTTAAAGTTCTTGAGGGTGCTCGTTTGATAGAGGCCTAGTGCTCGAAGAATATTATGTTTGAGTGACATGTATTCCCATTGTAAAAACAATGTTTTATTAGTTTTATCAAGGCTGTATTTATACTTTTGCCCGAAAGTATTGTGATGCCTCCTGTGCGGCCGTTTTATGTATACATGTATATAACCTGAAAGATTGCAGTTGTCGGCTTAAGCCCCCACGCATATAATGCGGGGGTGTTCACAGAAGACGCGTATTCACACTTAATCCAATGTCTTGGTCCTACTAAGGAGGTGAGAGCGTAGCGAACTAGGCAACCAGACTATAATGCTTTAACACTTTCACTTAGCCATAGGAGTTTGATAGTGGGGCTACTATATAGCCCATGGTGGCGCCGCACTCACCCGAGTTCGGGGTGCGTACCATGCCTGACCGGGAAACGGCCCTTCGTTAAGGCAGAGGAATTCTAGGATTCCGATAGGTCATCGAGTGGTTGACCAGTCTCGTGCTATATCATGACAGTCAGTTTTCGGCTTTCTCTACTGAGGCGCTCGTCCGGATGAACCAGGGCACAATCGCAGTAGTTCTCCTGGTGCCGCCTTAGCCGATAGAACGGAACGTAAGGCAGCAAAACACAGGAG
Source organism: Triticum urartu (assembly GCF_003073215.2). Lineage (NCBI taxonomy): Eukaryota > Viridiplantae > Streptophyta > Magnoliopsida > Poales > Poaceae > Triticum > Triticum urartu. The sequence goes on along the minus strand of NC_053026.1, from coordinate 292,484,737 downwards.
CTGGGCAAACCCAACATTTGACCCAAGACATGATTCAGAACTGATGCATATAAGGCCAAATTCGCGACGCCGAACACTCCCTAAGGTATTCGGTCTTTATGGTGTAAACCGGGCCTAAATAGTGCCCTTTGTAAGAAGCCCCTAGTGTCCAGGTACGTGCATTGTTCTAACGTGGCCACATGCCTAGATGTCAGCATCCTTCTCAATTGTACTGAGAATCCGAGGGATGTGTATCTACAAGAGACAGTAAAAAAGGTTGACTCAGGGTCTTAATCTAAAAAGAATCCTTGGAACGGGTCCCTGCTGCACGTCTGCGCCTGTGTCTCTGTTGTGCCGTATCCTGGACGGATGTAGCATGATTGTCATCTGTAAAAGAGAGGAACTTTAGGTGAAAAGTTGTCATGCAAAAAGGTGGGTTTAAAGAAACCATCTATAGTTCAAGATGAGTAAAAATTGCCACTTGTCTGCGTGCGTTGAGCCCCCCGTATTTGTAATAGGGGTGTGGCCATCAAACCTGTATGAATTTCATATAGCTGCGCCGGACTCATCTAATCGTGTCCGTGGTCTTGATGACCTATCGAATGCTTTAGTTGGTGAGGCCGTTTTAGTGTGCGGCTGCCAAGGCAGCCGCACTCTCTTCGGCGCGCAGGGATCGCTCAATATTTCCATTTACTGTAATGATGCCACGTGGACCGGGCATCTTAAGTGTGAGGGAAGCGTAATGCGGTATTGCATTAAAGCAAGCGAAAGCTTCGCGTCCCAGTAGTGCTTGATAGCCACCTTGGAACGAAGCAATGTGGAAGGTTAAATTTTCGCTACGGAAGTTATCATGGAAGCCGAATATAACCTCTAGTAGCAGGGAGCCCGTGCAATGAGCCCCTGGGCCTGGCGTTACTCCTCGAAAGGTAGTATTGGTGTGGCAAATTTTTGTTGGGTCTATCCCCATTTTGCGGATTGTGTCCTGATATAGCAGGTTTAAGCTGCTGCCGCCGTCCATCAGGACTCGTGTGAAGTGGTATCCGTCAATTATCGGATCTAATACCAAGGCAGCCCGCCCTGCGTTCCGGATACTTGGTGAGTAATCCTGATGGTCAAAGGTGATCGGTTGAGACGGCTAGTGGCAGAACTCCGCGGTGATAGGTCCTTGGGTATGTTTGATTGGGAGTGCCGCTTTGGTTCTCCCCTTTATCACGTGTAACACATTTACTGTTTTGACTTCTGGTGGAAATTTCTTCTGTTCCCCAGTGTTTTGCTTGCGAGGCTCATCCTCGTCTTCGCTTGGTGTATCCTGCCCCTTATGTTCGGCGTTGAGCTTGCCGGACTGCTTGAAGACCCAACATTCTATGTGGGTATGATTTGCAGGTTTATCGGGGGTGCTATGGATCTGACATATTTGGTCCAGAATTTTGTTTAAGCTGGACAGTTCATCTCTGGCGCCTTCAGAGGGCAGCTTTTGCTGACCTGGCCGAGAGCTTCTGAACCCGACGTTTACCGCCATGCTCTTCGGGCTGTCTTCTTTATTCCGGCGCTTATTATTTTTGCTGCGTCGTGATTTCCTGTTTCCATCTCTAACTTCGGATGTACTTGGGTCGCTGATGCTGCACCGGGCTAACCAGCTGTCCTCGCCCGCGCAAAAGTGGGTCATGAGGCTTGTTAATGCTGCCATTGTTCTTGTCTTTTCTTGGCCGAGGTGCCTGGCAAGCCATTCGTCTCGGACGCTGTGCTTAAAGGCTGCCAAGGCTTCAGCATCCGGACAGTCGACTATTTGGTTCTTTTTAGTAAGAAACCTGTTCCAAAGCTTTCAGGATGACTCTCCGGGCTATTGAGTTATATGACTTAAATCGTCTGCATCCGGTGGTCAAACATATGTCCCTTAAAAATTTGCCCGAAAGGCGTCTTCGAGCTCTTCCCAGCTTCCAATGGAGCTTTCAGGGAGGCTTTTAAGCCAGTGCCGAGCTGGCCCTTTGAGCTTGAGGGGTAAGTACTTGATGGCATGGATATCATCCCCTCGAGCCATATGGATATGGAGGATATAGTCCACAATCCAGACCCCTGGGTCTGTTGTTCCATCGTATGCCTCTATGTTTGCGGGTTTGAATCCCTCTGGAAATTCATGGTCCAGCACCTCATCGGTGAAACATAGGGGGTGTGCGACACCCCTGTATCTGGGTGTACCGTGGTGTTCGGATGTTTGTTGTATTGCATCGTATGCTGGAGCGCGCTTGCGTGGTCCATAAATGGATCTGGTTGCGCCGTCCTTTTGATGCGAGCCCTCGCGTGGGTCGCGCATTGGCTTATGTGCGGCGTTGTTTGGCGCTTTATGTTGGCCGTGAGGTCGTCTATCCGGCTGGATGGCAATTTTAATTTTTGGTTGCGGGGGATCTAAGGCCTCCTCATCGAATCCAGGTAGCAACTTCCGCTTCGGGTAGCTCTTGGTGTGGCGATTACTGCCGTACTTCACAGTTGTGTTGAGTACTTCACTCCATTTGATTTTGAGTGTGTCTTGTGCAGCCTTGAGCCTTTGCTTTTGTTTTTTCAGACTCCTCGCCGTGGCAACAAGTCTTTTGTGGGCATTATGTTGCTCCTGGCGCCTGTCCGGTGTGGTGTCGTCTAGACTGTTATCTTCGACAGGGTTGGGTTGTTCGGCTTGATCTTCCGTGTTACCGTGATCGGCCAATGGTTCACCCTGCTCTAACGCTTGGTCTTTGTGATCGTTATTTCTGCCGGGGCGGGATTTGGGGCGGCTTTTATGCCGCTGCTTTGACTGCTGCTCGAGGGAACCACCCGTCGCTGCGTCCTTCCGTTCCTCGTCGTTATTTTCTTTGGGTGTGTCCACCATGTATACGTCATGTGGTGAAGTGGGCTTCCGGTGCCCTGTGGGCAGTGGTTCCTCTTCGACTCCTGCATCGTCGTCCATACCATCGATGTCTTCTGAGTCGAAGTTGAGCGTGTCGGTTAAGTCATCGACAGTGGCTACTAAGTGGGTGGTGGGTGGGCGGCAAATTTCTTCGTCATCCGCATCCCAATCCTTCCGGACGTAGTTTGGCCAGGATTCTCCTGACAAGGAGAGAGACCTTAATGAGTTCAGTATGCCACCGAAAGGCGAGTGCTGAAAAATATCCGTGGAGGTAAACTCCATGATCAGCGCCTAATCGGATTCGATAGGAACGGGCGCACGCGGTTCGGAGTCCGTGGCCGGAGAAGAATCCGGCAGTTTGGCAACACGGCTCTCGTGAAGGGTAGGGTTGATATTCGGCTCGATCGCCATAGAGGATACGACCTTCGTGACAGGGTCTATCCACCCGTCCACGGATGGCGAAACTGGCTCCGAATTGAGGGTCGGAGCGGCCGCCGGCGCGATCTCCTGAATACGGTCCGATGGTAGAGCTAAATTGTACTCATCGTGACCGCGCGGCGCACAAGGAAGGGGCTCGAATCCGTCAAAGATCAAGTCTCCGCGGATATCGGCCATGTAGTTTAAGCTTCCAAACCTGACCTGGTGGCCAGGTGCGTAACTTTCGATCTGCTCCAGATAGCCAAGCGAGTTGGCCCGCAGTGCGAAGCCGCCGAACACAAAGATCTGTCTGGGGAGAAAAGTCTCACCCTGGACCGCATCGCTATTGATGATCATAGGAGCCATCAAGCCTAACGGCGACGACACAGAGGAACTCTCAATGAAAGCACCAATGTCGGTGTCAAAACCGGCGGATCTCGGGTAGGGGGTCCCGAACTATGCGTCTAAGGCGGATGGTAACAGGCGGCAGGGAACACGATGTTTTACCCAAGTTTGGGCCCTCTTGATGGAGGTAAAACCCTACGTCTGCTTGATTTGTTCTTGATGATATGAGTATTACAAGACTTGATCTACCACGAGATCGTAGAGGCTAAACCCTAGAAGCTAGCCTATGGTATGATTGTATGTTGTCCTACGGACTAAAACCCTCCGGTTTATATAGACACCGGAAAGGGCTAGGGTTACACAAGGTCGGTTACAAAGGAGGAGATATACATATCCGTATTTCCTAGCTTGCCTTCCACGCCAAGTAGAGTCCCATCCGGACACGAGGCGAAGTCTTCAATCTTGTATCTTCATAGTCTAACAGTCCGGCCAAAGGATATAGTCCGGCTGTCCGGAGACCCCCTAATCCAGGACTCCCTCAGTGCTGCTAGAGAACACCGGCGGATTCAACCTTAGAAAACGGGCTAGGTTTTCAACTAGGGGTGGTGGCGGTGGGTTGTTGTTGTTTCCTTGGTCCTAGATGAGCATCTGCATCAAGGCATTCTGTTGTTGGATCAACTGGGTGAGCTCTGGCGGGAAAGTGAATCTGGGGTCACATCTCGGAGGTATCTGATAGGTTAGAGGGGTGAGAAAACAGAATAGAATGAGGTCTAATGAGAGATTTCACTACCCATATGCATATGAGACAAACATATTCAATTCACACCACTCAATTTCAAACAAAATTCATACAATCGATCTAAGCTACTATTACAAAATCTCACGAACAATTTCTAACTACTTGGAAGAAATCTAATATAAATATGGTGGTCGACTAGAAGTTTTGATCGGTGGAAGAATCCATAATATCAGCTCCAACTTCATCTTCATAATCATCACTGTCCTCATCATCACCGTCTTCTTCATCATCACTGTAGATGTCTGTGTCTGTGTCGTCTAGTATGATGTAGTCTTCCGAATGAATGTCTACTTCAGGTTCTGGTCTCACCACATGTATTCCTAGCTTCTTCCTCAGGTCTTCATTTTTCTCTAGTAGCACAACAATTTCCTCTTCGTATCCATCATGAGTTGCCTTGAGTTCATCCTCTAGATCCATATTCCGGGTCATCACCTTCTTGGTCTTCTTCATGATAGCACACATCTGATTCTCATATTGACGAATGTACTGATCCAACTCCTGGATGTATGGTGCAATAGATCCATCCTTCCTGGTGCGAATCATCTCCCATTGCTCATCCCGGCGTCCACATATCTGGTAGACGGTGTCTTCGAGGTCCTTGTTGTACACCTCGCAAATGCGTCCAAAGGTGATGTGGGCGGCCATGCCCTTTCTTAAGCTCCTGGTTGGTGCATCAAAGTAAAACTCGATGGGAAGTTGGTACGGAAGTCCTTCCAGGAACACAAACTTGGATCTTCCAATGCTCCTCTGCTGGTAAAGTTGCAGTGAAGGTTCCAGTGAAGCTTGGTAGGCCGATGTTCAGGTACCTCGTGACTTCCTTCAAGTGTCGTCCAAAAGGGGTGTCGTCATCAGCCTGGGTGAACTTGTTCCTCGGGTCCGACATCAATAGTGTAGAAATATAGAAGGATTAGAAATGAATAGAGATGAGTATTGAGGGAGTCCTGGATTAGGGGGTGTTCGGGTAGTCGGACTATACCTTCAGCCGGACTCCAGGACTATGAAGATACAAGATTGAAGACTTCGTCCCGTGTCCGGATGGGACTTTCCTTGGCGTGGAAGGCAAGCTTGGCGATGCGGATATTCAAGATCTCCTACTATTGTAACCGACTCTGTGTAACCCTAACCCTATCCGGTGTCTATATAAACCGGAGGGTTGTAGTCCGTAGGACATCAACTCCATATACAACAATCATACCGTAGGCTAGCTTCTAGGGTTTAGCCTCCTTGATCTCGTGGTAGATCTACTCTTATACTACCCATATCATCAATATTAATCAAGCAGGAGTAGGGTACTACCTCCACCGAGAGGGCCCGAACCTGGGTAAAAACATCATGTCCCTTGTCTCCTGTTACCATCCGGCCTTGACGCACAGTTCGGGACCCCCTACCCGAGATCCGCCGATTTTGACACCGACATTGGTGTTTTCATTGAGAGTTCCTCTGTGTCGTCGCCTTTAGGCCCGATGGCTTCTTTGATCATCAACAACGATGCGGTCCAGGGTGAGACTTTTCTCCCCGGACAGATCTTCGTCTTCGACGGCTTTGCACTGCGGGCCAATTCGCTTGGCCACCTGGAGCAGATCGAAAGCTACGCCCCTGGCCATCAAGTCAGGTTTGGAAGCCTAAATTACATGGCGGACATCCGTGGAGATTTGATCTTCGACGGATTCGAGCCACAACCAAGTGCGCCGCACTGTCTCGCGGGGCATGATCTACCTCTGTCACCGAACAATATCCCGGAGGCCGCAAACGCACCAGCTCTGACCCTTAATTCAGAGCCAGTTGTGTCAATCGAGGATGAGCGGTTGCGCGTCACCTCGGGGGCTGCGATCTCAAAGGCGATCGAGCCGAACGCCGGCCCCACAATCCGCGTGACTCACGACTCCAAGGATCCGGACTCCGAACCCCCCGCGCCCCTGCGGATCGAATCCGATTGGGCGCCAATAATGGAGTTCACCACCGCGGACATCTTTCAGCACTCGCCTTTTGGCGATATCCTCAATTCTCTCAAGTCTCTCTCTTTATCAGGAGAGTCCTGGCTGAACTACGGTCAGCAAGGATGGGATACAGACGATGAAGAAATTCAAAGCCCACCCACCACCTACTTGGTAGCCACTGTCGACAATTTAAATGATGTGCTCAACTTCGACTCCAGAGACATCGACAGCATGGATGACGATGCAGGAGATACCGATGAACCAACGCCCATAGGGCATTGGACAGCCACCTCATCTCACGATGTGTATATGGTGGATACCCCTAAAGGAAGCGACAACGAGGAAAAAGGGGATGGAACGGGAGATCGACCCCCCGAAAAGCAACCAAAGCGTCGGCGTAAACGCCAACCCAAGCCCCGCCTCGATAAAAACCCAGCCATATAGCAGGATGAGCCGGTAGACGACGAGCAGGCCTTAGAGCAACCGTCCGAACAGGGCAACATGGATAGAGAAACTGAACATCCCTCCTCCGGCAAAAACGGCATTCTGGATGACCTCATGCCGGATAAACCCATGGAGCAGAATAATCTCTACAAGAGGCTTGTTGCAACTGCACGCAGCCTGAAAAAGCAGAAGCGGAAGCTAAAAACAGCGGAAGATGCACTCCAGATTAGATGGAGCAAAGTAATCAATACCGCAGATAAACACGGCAACGGTCGCCGCACTAAAAGCTATCCGAAAAGAAAGCTACTGCCTGAATTTGACGAAGAGGCCCTAGAGCCCTCGCATTCAAAAAATAAGAAAGCCACACGGTCGGATAGACGACCCAACAAAGCGGCAAGCGGCGCCACACTCAAATCGGCATGCGACCTACCTAAGGATTCGCATCATGGCCCAGTTAGGTCCATTTATGGGCCAAGAAAGCAAGCTCTCGTAAGCAACGCAATAAAGCCATCATCAGAATCCTGCACACCCAAATATAGGGGCGCCGCACACCCCCTATGTTTCACCGATGAGGTCCTGGACTATGAATTTCCAGAGGGATTCAAACCCGTAAACATAGAGGCATATGATGGAACAACAGACCCTGGAGTCTGGATCGAGGATTATATCCTCCACATACACATGGCTAGAGGAGATGATCTCCACGCCATAAAATATTTACCCCTTAAGCTTAAAGGGCCAGCCCGGCATTGGCTTAAAAGCCTCCCTGAAAACACAATTGGAAGTTGGGAAGAGCTCGAGGATGCTTTCCGAGCAAATTTTCAAGGGACCTATGTCCGCCCTCCGGATGCAGACGATCTTAGTCACATAACTCAACAGCCCGGAGAATCAGCTCGGCAGTTCTAGAATAGATTCCTCATTAAAAAGAATAAAATAGTCGACTGTCCGGACGCCGAAGCCTTAGCAGCTTTCAGGCATAACGTCCGAGACGAATGGCTCGCCAGACACCTCGGCCAAGAAAAGCCAAGAACAATGGCCCCACTAACAAACCTCATGACCCGCTTTTGTGTAGGAGAGGACAGCTGGTTGGCAAGGTGCAGCCCCAGCGACCCAAGTACATCCGAAACTAGGGATGGAAACGGAAAACCGCGACGCCACAAGGACCGTCGCCGGACTAAGGAAAAAAGTCCGAAGAGCACGGCAGTCAATGCCGGATTCAAAGGCTCACGACAAAATCAGAGAAAACCGCCCCTCCAGGATAACAGGGACGATCCATCCAACTTAAATAAAATCCTGGACAGGATATGTCAGATACACAGTACTCCCGGGAAGCCTGCTAACCATACCCACAGAGATTGTTGGGTTTTCAAACAATCCGGCAGACTCAATGCCGAGCACAAGGGGCTCGACACACCAAGCGAAGACGAGGACGAACCCCAAAAGCAGAGCACCAGGAAACAAAAGAACTTCCCACAAGAAGTAAAAACAGTGAACTTACTTCACATAACAAAACGTGCGGCGCCCATAAAGGTACGCACCACACGACCTATCCCCAAAGGGTCCCGCCACTGGTTGTCAAAACCAATCATCTTCGATCAGCTAGATTATTCTAGAAATATCAAGAATGCAGGCTGGACTGCCTTGATACTCGATCCAATAATTGGCGGACTCCAGTTTTCAAATGTCCTTATGGACGGCGGCAGTGGACTAAACCTGATATATCAGGATACAATCCATCACATGGGGATAAACCCAGCAAGAATCCGCCATAGCAAAACCTCCTTTCAAGGGGTAACACCTGGTCCGGACACCCATTGTATGGGTTTTCTCTGGCTCGAAGTTATATTCGGCTCTGCCGATAACTTCCGCTGCGAAAAGCTGACCTTCCATATTGTCCCGTTCTCAAGTCGCTATCAAGCACTACTGGGACGCGAAGCTTTCGCTCGCTTTAACGCAATACCGCATTATGCATCTCTCATGCTTAAGATGCCCGGTCCACGAGGCATCATCTCTTTGAAGGGGAAGCACTAAAGTGCGCCTCCCCAAGCGGAGGACTGTGCGGCCGCTTTGACAGCCCCACAGTAAAATGGCCTCACCGGCCAAAAAAACTTCGAAATAGGTCATTAAAGACCACGAACGTGGATAGACGAGTTTGGGACAAAATCATCATTGATGCGGGCTTAGTGGCCATATACCCCCACTAGGGGCTCCATGCATATACAATAAGAGACAATAAAGCTCAATTTTATATATTTTACTTTATACTTTGTTTATTTTAAACTTTTGTTCGGCACGATCCGTTTTCAACTCAGTTCCTCTCTTTTACAAATGAACGTCGTGCGGCGCCCGTCCAGGATACGGCACAACGGAGACACAGGCGCAGACGTGCAGTAGGGACCCGTCCTAAAGGATTCTTTTTAGATTAAGACCCTGCGTAAACCTTTTTTATTGTCTCTTGTTGCTACACATCCCCTGGTTTTTTCTGATATAACCAAGGAGGAGGCTGGCGTCTTGGCATGTGGCCACGTCAGAATTTTTGCACGTACCTGGACACCATGGGCTTTTTTAATAAAGAGTGTTGTTTCGCCCGCACTCATAAAGACCGAACACCTTAGGGAGTGTTCGGCGTCGCGAGTTTTGGCATTATATGCATCAGCTCCGAATCATGTCTTTGGTCAAATGTTGGGTTGCCCGGCTCCTGAGTTCGGCTTCCTTACGTTCCGCTCTATCGGCTAAGGTAGCACCAGGAGAACTACTGTGATTGTGCCCCGGTTCGGCCGGGCGAGCACCTCAATAGAGAAAGCCGAAAACTGACTGTCATGATGTAGCGTGAGACTGGTCAGCCACTCGATGACCTATCGAAATCTATCGGATTCCTCCTCTTTAACGAAGGGCCGCTTCCCGGTCAGGCACATACGCGCCCCGAACTCGGGCGAGCGCAGTCGGCACCAAGGGGCTACCTAAATAGTCTCACTGTCAAGCTCCTATGGCTAAGTGAAAGTGTTAAAGCATTATAGTCCGGTTGCCTGGCCCGCTGTGCTATCACCTCCTTTGTAGGACCAAGACGTTGGGTTAAGTGTGAAAATGCGTCTTCTGCGAGCACCCCCGCACTATGTGCGTGGGGGCTGAAGCCAACGACTGCCATCTTTCAGATTTTGTACATATCTTAAAACGGCCGCACAGGAGGTGTTCCCAATACTTGAAGGCACAAGTATAAAAAGGCCACTACAGTTTATCAAAATATTACTTTATAATTACATATGCTATCATAACATAGCATCTTTCGAGCACTGCGTCTCTATTACACGAGTGCCTTCAAGGACTTCCTGAAAATAGTGCTCGGAGGGTACTCGGCTTTTATCCGAATCTCGGGACGCAACAACAGTGGTCTCCATCTCTACCCAGTATGTCTTGACACGGGAAAGAGCCATCCTTGCGCCCTCTATGCATGCTGACCTCTTCATTGCATTAATACGCGGCACCGCGTCAAGGAATTGCTGCACTAAGCTGAAATAACTCTTCGGCTCCGATCTCCCCGGCCACAGATGACCCATGACGTACTTCATGGCGAGTCCGGACAACCTATTCAGTTCGGCCCATTGAGCCAAACGATCGTCCACTGCCAGTGGACGCTCTGGATTGTGAAACTGCGACCAGAAAAGCTTTTCCACTTCGCGATCTTTCTGATCTCGAAAGTGTTCGGTCGCCTCAGCAGCACTCGCTGCCAAATCCAGATAGGTATCCTCCACACTCCACATCCGGTCCAATGGAGCAAACTTCGGATCGCAAAATTTCCTTCGCAGCATAAAGGGCTTTCCAGCCGCAATCTGTTCGGCCTAACGCAGCTCCTCCTTCGCAGCTCTCATCGTAGAGTGCGCGTCCTTGGCATTGGCAAACGGCCTTCTCTAAGTCCGTCTGTTTCGCCCGGTCTTCTTTCTCAAGAAGTCTGCAACGGTCTGCAGCACTCTTTAACTTTTCGACCATCTCGGCCATCTCTTCCTTGCTTCGGCAATGAGCAGCCTGTTCGGCTCTCAACTCTTCAAGGGCTTTCTTGGCAGCCGCACCACTTTCTCTAGCTTGTTCTTTAGCTCGGGCAAGTTCTGCCCTAAGACTCTCCACGGCGGCCGCACCATCTGCGTCAAGCACACACATCATAATACACTGGCATAAAACTCTCCTTACCTGATGCCGCCCGAGGAATTACATACCTTGAGCCTCATCAAGACGCTTGTTGACATGCGCGATGTCGGCATCTGCCACGTCCAGTTGCCGCTTTAGTTCGGCGAAATCATCAGTTCGGCTCGATTCCGGACACCCTGCCGCCTACATACAAAGGAGAGATTTTAGACCTGGGATTATGATCCTCCGCGTGCCGTCATTTCTTGACGACGCTCAGAGTCTCAAGGGCTACTATCTACACAGGGCACATCTTATTCATGCGCAACTGACAAAAGTGTACATTATCTAATGTACCTCAAAACCCGTCAGTAAACTTTTGACGGCCTCATGCAATCCGCTCTCTGCGGATGAGATCCTTTCAATCACCGTGCCCATCAATGCACGGTTCTCCTCCGAGATAGAAGCTCGCCCCAGCAGAATCTTTAGCTCCTCCGGCCGAGCACCAGACGGTGCCAGACTTGTCCCACAACCTCTTTCGAAGGCCGGACGCGGAGAACCTCGGGGGGCCACATAGCTATCTTCCGCCCCTGCCGGATTCGGAGAAACCCTCCGCGACGACACCTGAGGGTCGCCCGCCTCGCTAGGCGGCATGGCAGGGGGAGGCGTCCCGCTCTCCATCATCTCCGGAAGGAGATCCCCCGAAGACGAGCTCTACTGAGAAGGGCTGAGGTCTGAGCTACAAGGTAATAATTCGGTTAATTTTCTCAGATATAAATAAAGGATTTCCCTCACCCCTCAAAAGGAAAATCTTTCTCTACTTACGGCTCGCTGGAGGGCTGATCCCCTTGAGGGCGTAGTCCGGCCGAGGAACTCCCCGGCATCGGACCCTCTGACGAGGATTTTTCCCCCCGCTTCGAGGCCATGGTTTCCGGGTCGTCAGAGGCGGCTCTCTTCTTCCCGTTAGGAGAGGAATTGTTGGTTCCTCCCTTCGGAGCAGCCTCCTTCGAGGAGGCCATAGTTTCCTTGTCCTCCCCCTTGCTTCCCTCCAAAGGCATTATCTCCAGCATCCTGACTAGCACGGGATCCAGCCTGGTTTCGGGAAGGGGAGCCGGACACCTGATCAGCTTTGCCTTCGCTATCCACTCCTGTTTGAAAGGACGGCTCTTTTAGGGGCAAGTTTATGACAATTATACGGATAGAAGGTCCGGGCACAAGGTTGCTTACTTGAGTATCTGGGCGATTGCAGCTTAGGCCTGTGTCCTCGGTTAAATCCGGACACATCTCTTGTGATCCGAAGAACAGTTTATACATCTCCGCGGGCGTTGCGCCCATGAAATTCTGGAGAGCTCACGGTCCCTCTGGATTAAACTCCCACAGGCGAAGGGAGCGACGTTTGCTGGGCAATATTCGGTGAATCATCATGACCCGCATCACCTTGACCAGGCTGAGGTCTCCTTCCAAGAGATCCTTAATGCGGCCCTGTAAGAAGGGCACGTCTTTGGGCAAACCCCAATCTAACCCTCTGTTGACCCATGACGCTAGCCGTGGTGGGGGACCCGAGCGAAAGGCAGGAGGCGCCACCCACTTGGTACTCCGGGGAGCGGTGATATAAAACCACTCTCGTTGCCACAAGCCTAGCTCCTCTTGAAAAGAGCCCTCAGGCCATGGAGCATCAGCATTTTTGCTTATAACAGCGCCTCCGCACTCTGCGTGCCGTCCCTTGATCATCTTCGGCTCCACTTTGAAGGTCTTGAGCCATAATCCAAAGTGAGGGGTAACACGGAGCAACGCTTCACACACGACAATAAACAAGGAGATATGGAGGATGGACTCCGGAGCTAAGTCATGGAATTCCAGCCCGTAATAAAACAGCAGTCCCCTCACAAAGGGATCCATTGGGAAGCCCAACCCTCGAAGGAAGTGAGACATGAACACCACGCTCTCACCGAGCTGGGGACTGGGAATGACCTGCCCTTGAGCAGGCAACCTATGCGAAATTTCGCCGGTCAGGAACTTAGCCTCCCTCAACTTTAGTACGTCCTCCTTCGTGACAGACGAGGGCGTCCATCGGCCTTGAAGGTCAGAGCCGGACATCGTCGAAGGTCCGAAGCGCCTGGAATCTGGAGCCTAGGGTGTTGGAACTCGAGGCGACGGGCGAACTCGCTTGAGATTGAAAAAAGGAGTAAGGCCTTGGTCTCTTTATAAGAGGTTGAATACCAAGAGCCCTCCCCGTAACCGTTTGGGACTCGTCTTTAATCGAGGAAACATGCTAACGGGCACGGTTGGGTTACCCACGTCCGTATTGATGAGAATCCCGTAAAAGGGGCACACGATCTCTGCTTTGACAAGACGTGCCAAGGAAACCGCCTCGCAAAACGTGCGGAGGTGGAAAAGTAAAAACGATTCAAGTAAAGGACTTGGCCGTAGTGTGATGACACACTGCGGAATACGTCAGCAGATTTGATTTGTGTTAATATTATTCTCTCTATGGCAATATGTGGAAACTTATTTTGCAGAGCCGGACACTACTCTTGGTGTTTACAATCTTCTATGAAGGACTTGGAGGAGGAACCCGCCTTGCAATGACGAAGACAATCTACGCGCCGGACTCGTCGTCATTGAAGCCTGGTTCAGGGGCTACTGAGGGAGTCCTGGATTAGGGGGTGTTCGGGTAGCCGAACTACACCTTCAGCCGGACTCCAGGACTACGAAGATACAAGATTGAAGACTTCGTCCCGTGTCCGGATGGGACTTTCCTTGGCGTGGAAGGCAAGCTTGGCGATGCGGATATTCAAGATCTCCTACTATTGTAACCGACTCTGTGTAACCCTAACCCTATCCGGTGTCTATATAAAGGTTGTAGTCCGTAGGACATCAACTCCATATACAACAATCATACCGTAGGCTAGCTTCTAGGGTTTAGCCTCCTTGATCTCGTGGTAGATCTACTCTTGTACTACCCATATCATCAATATTAATCAAGCAGGAGTAGGGTATTACCTCCACCGAGAGGGCCCGAACCTGGGTAAAAATATCGTGTCCCTTGTCTCCTGTTACCATCCGGCCTTGACACACAGTTCGGGACCCCCTACCCGAGATCCGCCGGTTTTGACACCGACAAGTATCCTGTGGCTTTTCCTAGTGGTCGCGTCCTACAGTCGGCGTGTGCTCTGATACCATCTTGTAGCGACCTGATCCCAATTGATCGAAGTCTCTGTGCTTAAGTGTCATCCCTGGATCGGTATGCTGACATACACAATACTGGAGGATTTATAACAGAGTTCAATCACACACTTATTACATCGAGGTCCTCATAAAGAGTATTTATTACATAAATATGGTTGAAGGCCAACTAAATAAAATAACTGCGGAAGCTTCGAAGATAAATGAGTCCATCCAACTCCACGGCAAAACTAAGTGCACGACAATGACCTATCACACCTTAATCCTCGTTTGAAAATTCTGCAACATGAGACATTGCGGCCGTGTAGGTCAGCACATGGAATATGCTGGCAAGATCACACTAGAGAGCAATGATAAATAATAACTATCACTACATGCAAATTTGGCTGGTGGAGGCTCTAAGTTTAATTTTGCATAAAGCTAATTTTTTCCTACAAGAAAGGAATACATTTTATTTACTACCAAGTTTATGCCATTATTGAAAAGGTTCCTCCAACTCAATCCCAAAATTTACCAATTAACAATAGTAATAATAATACCCAATACATTAATTAAATAGAGTGATGAGATCAACCAATAATTCACTTCTAGATACTCAAGTTGTCCATAACCGGGGACACGGCTAATCATGATTAGTTTATACACTCTGCAGAGGTTTGCACACTTTTCCCCATAAGACTCGACCGCATCCATGATCGGAAGATCAACACATAGCCTTTCTGAAGCATTAACTCTTTACTCTGGGTAGACCGGTACACCTACTTTCCCCTACATCTGCTAGTCTACCACTGAAAGAGGTGACACAACTTACACAACTATGCCAGAGCCCATAATGGCTTGTGGCTGCACACGGAAGTTTCTAGGCATTAATAATTATATGATCCCTTTGAGCCTGGGTAGCGGACCTAGGGTAATCACACGGGTACTCCGGGAGTCCCTTGAGCAAGCACTGGTTTCTCTAGGTGCCCCAAACAATCCACCCAGATGTGTGTTAACGTTGCCACCTTAAGTTACCCTTAATTATTATCTCTCACAACTTGCATGAATCTCATATACCAATCCCCGTCTACGAGCATGGCTAAGAAATTTATGAACATAACATATATTCCTGGGGAGATCAAAGGTAATAGGTTCCTATGTCATGAACTACGTAGCAATAACCACATGTTCCCAATCCTACTCAAGCAATCTTCGAGGGTGAAACCAATGCATAATAAATCTGGGTATAAAAGAGTATGATCAAAGTGTAACTTCCCTTGCTGACGATCGGTAAACCCTAGAGACTCGTAGTAGCAAGCTTCACACTCCGGAAAATCTGTCGTGGACAAACAATATCATACATAAGCACTCAAGCATGAAGATGCAAAGAAATCAAAGAAAAAGATTCAGAAAACTCGAAAATAAGAAAATATCTCTTTTAAACAGAAAATTGTTTCTAACAGTACTTAAACTATGAGGATTAGGTCTTAACAGAAACTTTAGATCAAGAGCTTCGATTTGCAAAAAGAATCAACTAAATCGGAGTTACGAAACTCAAGTTATGATAAAACAAATTCAAATTCAAAGCTGCTTGAAATCAAATTTAAATTTTTAAAAATACTACCAAGTTGGTTATCTGGATAGAGGGGATCATGATGAAGAATTTGGCGTTGGTTTTATTGAATTTGGACAAACGAGTAAAATGTTGTGATAGATTGAAAACGAGGGGCTAATGTGTAAGAAAAATAATTGCATCTAGGTCCCTAGCTACAAACAGAAAATCTAACAAACGAGCGTTCGCTACAGAACCTAAACGCTGAAAACCGTTCGCTATAGAGGCTTAAACAATGAGCATTTGCTAATTAAAGGATAACAGTTCAAAAATAAAAAAACAGATCGATCTATTTCTAGCCGCCGATCTGAGATCAAACGAACAAGGGAAGAGGCGGCGGTTACCGCGGCGTGGAGGTCTCCGGCGACGAAGAAGACGGTGGTGGCGGCTCGGCTTCGAACGGGGCCACGGCTCCGTTGGTCGGCGGCTTCGGCGGCGGTGACTCCGGCGACGAACGGTGGCGGGCGCGGTGCGGGGCGGCGGTGGATGCGGTGAGACGGTCGTCAGCGGCGGTGCCTGTTACGGCACGGCTGCTGCTGCTCGATTTGGGAGGAGAGGGGTCGGGGGCAGAGCTATATAAAGGAGGAGGGGCGGCCTCGGGCGCGTGAGGGAGGAGGCAAGGCGAGGCGGCGGCGGGAGTCCGGGTCGGGCACAGCGGCGATGGCCGCGTTCACTCGAGACTACTTCCCGAGCTCAAAGACGGGCGGCGCGGTGCGCTGGGCTGGGCCGCGGCCTTGCGGCTGAGCTGGGCCGGCCCAGTTGGGCGGCCCGAGATATTTTTTTAAAATGAATAACTATTCCAATAAATACGAAAAATAGAAAAACATAACAAATATATTTTTAAAAATCACACAAAATTCACACAATTATATGGCCTCATATATGACCTTGTGGACATGTTTCTGTCCTAAAAATGCAAGTTTTGAAAATTGATTTTCAGTACTAATAAACTCTGCAATAAAAATAAATAAACTTGCACATAAGATCAGATAAATTATTCCAAAATTCAAAATTCAGTTTCCAATATTTCTTTGTTGTTTTTGAAGAAGTCCCTTTATCTTCTCTCTTTATTTTATTTATTTGAAATAATTGGAAAAGAATTTTGAATAAATCAGTTTGATCCAATTTACCAAATTTTGAAAATTCAAAAATGGATTTTTGGGAAACCTCCAACTCTCTCAATTGGTCCTTGAGTTGCTTAAGGTTTTCTAGGATCAAAATTCAGAGAAAAAAATGGGCAAAAATGCATAATCATGGATGCATATGGATGATCTAAATAGTAACATCCAAATTGAAAATTGGGATGTAACAAACCTACCCCCCTTAAGATGAATCTTGCCCTCGAGATTCGGGTTGGCTAGCAAAAAGATGTGGGCAGTCCTTCTGGAGGTATTCTTCTCGTTTCCAGGTGGCTTGCTCCTCGGTATGGTGACTCCACTAAACTTTGCAAAACTTGATGACCTTGCTGTGAGTAACTCGGTTGGCGAACTCGAGAATATTGACGGGTTTCTCCTCATAAGTCAGGTCACTCTCCAACCGAATTCCTTCCAGGGGCACTGTATCTCTCAGAGGAATATCGGCCATCTCTGCAAGGCACTTCTTCAACTGGGAAACGTGAAACACATCATGAACTCCTGACCAACCTTCGGGTAAATCCAACTTGTAGGCAACTTTACCCATACGTTCCAAGACTCTGTATGGTCCCACAAACTGTGGTGCTAACTTTCCTTTGACTCCAAATCGTTTAACTCCTCAAAGTGGCGACACACAAGGATATGCTCTATCCCCGACTTCATAGGTTACATCCTTGCGTTTAGTATCAGCCTAACTCTTCTACCTAGACTGGGCTATCTTAAGCCTATCACGGATCAACTTGACCTTCTCCTCAGAATCTCTGATTAAATCTGGTCCGAACAATTGTCGATCTCCAACTTCATCCCACATCAATGGTGTCCTGCACCTCCTTCCATACAAAGCTTCAAAAGGGGCCATCTTCAAACTAGCCTGATAGCTATTGTTATAAGAGAACTCTCCATAGGGTAAATTATCATCCCAACTACACCCATAATCTAGCGCGCAAGATCTGAACATGTCCTCCAAAATCTGATTGACTCTCTTAGTCTGCCCATCTGTCTGCGGATGAAAGGCTGTACTGAAATCTAGCCTGGACCCAAAGTTTGCTGTAACTGATTCCAAAACTTCTAAGACACATATGTCCTTCTATCTGATACGATGGTCCTCGGAACTCCATGCAGACATACGATCCTGGTCATGTATATCTTGGCCAACTTAGCGCTCGTATATGTGGTTTTCACGGGGATGAAGTGAGCTACCTTGGTCAAGCGATCAACTACCACCCAAATGGAGTCATATCCTGAATGAGTCCTGGGAAATCCGGTGATGAAATCCATGCCAAGCTTATCCCATTTCCATTCGGGTATCGGCAAAGGCTGAAGTAACCCTGCTGGCATATGATGCTCTGCCTTAACTCTCTGACATATGTCACACACTGCTACTTAATCGGTGATATCCTTCTTCATTCCTATCCACCAGAAACGTTCCTTCAAGTCCAGATACATCTTGGTGTTACCTGGGTGAATCGAGTAAGGCGGATCATGAGCCTCCTGAAAAATGAACTTCCTGATCTCTGGGTCATCGGGCACATAGATGCGATCCTCAAACCATAAAGTTCAATGTTCATCCTCACGAAAACCTTTAGCCTTTCCCTTAGTCATCCTTTCTTTTATCTCCGCAATTTCCTTCTCCGTCTTCCGGGCTTCTCGGATCCTTCCCAAAAAGTGGACTGAATTTCCAATGCTGCAACAAAACCTCTCGGAACTATCTCAAAGCGAAGTTCTCGGAGATCATCGGCTAACTCCTGAGGTAATCCTCCGGTTATGAGAGTATTAACATAACTCTTGCGACTCAAAGCATCTTCCACGACATTAGCCTTTCCTGGGTGATAACGCAGTCTCATGTCATAATCCTTTATGAGCTCCAACCATCTCCTCGGCTGAGGTTCAACTCCTTCCGCGTGAAGATGTACTTCCCCTGTCCATACTTCCGTTTGCGGCTCTTTATCAGCTGCTGCTTGCCTTCAATCATGAGGGCCATGTCTACCAGCTCCTGGTAGTTGTTGAAAGTTTCCACCATCAACTGCATACTCAGCTTATCATTGAGTCCCACAAGAAATTTCTCCTGCTTCGAGAAATCTGTGGCCACATCATCTGGGGTGTAGCGTGCTAACTTGCTGAACTCATCCACATACTGCCCCACGGTACGATTCCCCTGGCATAAGTTGCGGAACTCACGCTGCTTCAAACTCATGGCTCCAGATGAGATATGTGCGGTCTGGAAGGCCCGCTGAAATGATCCCATGTAACTGTAGCAATGGGGTAGGTGGTGGTAAAATTCTCCCACCAAGAGGTGGCTGGTCCATCAAGCTGATGTGCGGCAAAGCGCACCTTCTCCGCGTCCATGCATCCAACAGTTGTTAACTCTCTTTCGATCTTGCGGAGCCAATCATCAGAAACAATCGACTCGGTGCTGCTAGAGAACACCGGCGGATTCAACCTTAGGAAACGGGCTAGGTTGTCAACTAGGGGTGGTGGCGGTGGGTTGTTGTTGTTGCCTTGGTTCTAGATGATCATCTGCATCAAGGCATTCTGTTGTTGAATCAACTGGGTGAGCTCTGATGGGAAAGTGAATCCGGGGTCACGTCTCGGAGGCGTCTGATAGGTTAGAGGGGTGAGAAATCAGAATAGAACGAGGTCTAATGAGAGATTTCACTACCCATATGCATATGAGACAAACATATTCAATTCACACCACTCAATTTCAAACAAAATTCATACAATCGATCTAAACTACTATTACAAAATATCACGAATGATTTCTAACTAGTTGGAAGAACTCTAATATAAACATGGTGGTCGATTAGAAGTTTTGATCGGTGGAAGACTCCATAATATCAGCTCCAACTTCGTCTTCATAATCATCACTGTCCTCATCATCACTCTCTTCTTCATCATCAATGTTGGTGTATGTGTCATCTAGTATGATGTAGTCTTCCGAACAAATGTCTACTTCTGGTTCTGGTTTCACCACGGGTATTCCTAGCTTCTTCCTCGGGTCTTCATTCTGCTCCAGTAGCATAGCAATTTCCTCTTCGTATCCATCGCGAGTTGCCTTGAGTTCATCCTATAGGTCCATATTCTGGGTCATCACCTTCTTGGTCTTCTTCATGATAGCGCACATATGATTCTCATATCGACGAATGTGCTGATCCATCTCCTGTATATATGCCGCAATAGATCCATCCTTCCTGGTGCGAATCATCTCCCATTTCTCCTCTCGGCGTCCACATATCTGGTAGACAGTGTCTTCGAGATCCCTGTTGTACATCTCGCAAATGCGTCCTAAGGTGATGTGGGCGACCATGCTCTTTCCTAAGCTCCGGGTTGGTGCATCAAAGGAAAACTCGATGGGCTCGATAGTTGGTGCGTAAGTCCTTCCAGGAACACAAACTTGGATCTTCTAGCGCTACTCTTCTGGTAAAGTTGCAGCGAAGGTTCCAGTGAAGCTTTGTAGGCCGATGTTCAGGTACCTCATGACTTCCTTCAAGTGTCGTCCGAAAGGGGTGTCGTCATCAGTTTGAGTGAACTTGTTCCTGGGGTCCGACATCTATAGTGTAGAAGTGGAGAAGGATTATAAATGAATAGATAAGAGTATCTTGTGGCTTTTCCTAGTGGTCATGTGCTCTGATACCATCTTATAGCGACCCGATCCCAATGGATCGAAGTCTTTGTGTCGGGTGGTAGGTGCGACATATGCCAATGGGTGGCTTATCATTATGGGAGCCAGTAAGACGTCGCCGGTGCCTGGAAGCGGGATGAGGCGAAGACATGCACGCTGGCGAATCTTACCCAGCTTCAGGGCTCTCCGTGGAGATAACACCCCTACTGCTGCTCTGCAGGGTCTCCACATGATCACTAGATGAACGAGTGGCTACAAGATGCTCCTTGAGCTGTTTGGCGAGAAGAAGAAGAAGGGCACGGCTAGCTCTCGTCTCCGCTCTATGTGGTGTCTAAAACTAGCTCAGATCAACCCTTTGCATGGGTGTCCCGAGGGGTTTATATAGGCCCACCCCCCGGGGGTACAATGGTAATCCGGCTGGGCGTGGGCCCTAGCCGTCTGTGTCTACGCTCGCCGGCTTCTGTGCCGGCTGCTGGGGCCCGCCGGCTGGTGGGTCCCGCCGGCTGCCGGCTCCTTGGTCGACAGGAAGGCCCCACTGTCAAGGGCCTTGTCGGTGGCTGGTTACTGTTGCCTCAAACCCGGTGACGAGGGCTTCGCCGAGGTGGGCGTGGCTATAGTGCCGCCGCCCGGCGGGCAAACGCTATAGCCTCACCACGTCTTGTCTCCTTAATGGGGCGTCTCCTTCGAGGGAGGAGGCAAGCCGGCTATGGGGAGCCGGCCCTGTCTTGGGCCGACTAGGGGAGGCCTGGCCGCCTTCGGCTATCTCTCTGCCTGAAGGGGCCCACCGCCCATGGGCCGCGCTGACAACCCGTTGTGGGTGGCATCAGGGTCAACATGGCAACAGTGCCGCGCCGGACGGGTCATGGCCACCCCGTACGGCGCACTGTGCCAGGTGTGCTCCGGGATTCGGGGGGGCAAGCTTTACTGTAGCCATGCCCCGCCACATCGCTGTTATGTGGATGCAAACTTCGAGGGTACGATCTTGACCGCTTTGTGGGAGCCGACTTCTTGGAGTCAGCCTTCTCGCGGCCGGCTTCTTGGAGCCGGCCCTCCCGCGGCTTTCTTCATGAGGGCTAAAGCCGGGCCGCCTTCTGATAGTCGGCCTGGGAGACAGCCGGCAAGGGGAAGGCAGCCCCACGTCTTGGATTCTTGAGGGCCGGATCGGCTCGTAATTTTTTCAGAAGGGCCAGGGGGAGCCTGCTAGGCTACCCGTGGTCGTTTACTCCGACAGTAGTCCCCGAAGCTGATCGAGCTTCGAGGCTGACAAAGGGACGAGAAGCTTGGTCAGCTTCCTATCCTGAGGAGCTGGCTTTGCTTATGCGCGCCGTCTTCGGAAAGCTCCGTATCTTGTAGGCGGGAACATGGGTCGGCCTGCGAGCTAACCGCGCGCCACCCCGCGGGCCACGTGGCAAGGAAAACCTGCCAACGCACGCGTGTGATGGGCCGCCGCCGCAGGCCCGAGCCCGCCACTTCTAGGCCTCGGCCCAAGCACGGATCTTCTGCGGCCCACAATGGACCGCTCGCCTTCCCATGGCGGTTTCATTACGTCATCAGGGCGCAATAATCACGGGACGTGGGGGAGTGGGCGCAGTTGATCCCACGTTCCCCCACACCACGCCTCCTCGGCTCCACCGCGCGGGTCTATAAGTAGGGGGAGGAGAGGGAGGGGCAGAGGCTCCCACGCTCTCCCTCGCTCCACCCTTGCTCACCTTCCTTCTCCTTCCTTCCGCCGCCGTAGCGACCCATTGCCGCGCCGCCCCGCCGTTGGACCTCTCGGTTCCTTCGGTCCCGCCGTAGCGGGGTCGTGCGCGTCTCCGCCGTCGCATCGCCTTGTTCCTCGCCGGGTCGCTCCCATGGCGTTGTCGAGCTCGTGGGACGGCTCCAACGTCCACGAGGACCATGTTGAGTTCCTCCGCCGGACGCGGCGTCTGCCGGGCGTGAACTACGTGCGGGTTCGTCGTGCGCCGGCGAGGGAGATTTCGCCGGCACCGGAGGAGGGCGAGTGGGTAATCTTCCGCTCGCACTGCCTGCGCGGCTTCGGCCTCCCGGCGAGCGGATTCTTTCGCTCTTTTCTTGAGTTTTACCACCTCCAGCCACATCACCTCACACCCAACGCGGTGAAGCTGTTGTCGGCTTTCGTCACCCTGTGTGAGGGCTTTCTTGAGGTTCTCCCCACTCTCGAGCTCTGGGGAGAATTCTTCCAGTGCAAGCTCGGCACCGTTGTCGCGGGCGTGCCCGCCCCGTGCGGAGCCTTCATCGCCGTGAGGCAGACGGGCGAGAACAATCCGTTCCCGCCCATCCCGCTGATCTAGTCGGTGAAGCTCTGGCAGAAGTCCTATTTTTACGTGAAGAACGTCGCCCAGCTAGGCGACTTCGTCAACCTGCCGGCTTACGTAGCCGGCCCGCCGGCTGGGAGGCAACCCTTGTGGAGCTACCGGGCCAGGTCGTTGTCTCAGGCCGGGAACGCAGCCGTCGCCCAGCTCCGGGTGATGATCCAGTCGGAGGGCCTGACCGGAGCCGACCTGGTGGCCGCCTTCGTGGAGCGCCGAGTACTTCCACTCCAAGGCCGGCTGAGCACCAGGGAGATGCCTCATGTCGAGGTGTCTTACATGGTGAACTACATCTCCAACTGCAAGCTTGCCGAGGATTGGCGATACGGCAAGGGGCCGTATTCTCGCGCCAACCCTCCGCCTGCTGTAAGTTTTTCTTCTTTTCTTCCTTTTTGTAGCCGGCCTCATGATGGCCGACTTCTGATCAATTGGTTTGCCCTCGGAAGAACCCTCTTCTTCCGCCGACGGCCGGGGCCGCAAGGGTAGAGCGCCAGCTCCTCCCCGACGGCACGGTGGACGACGTCAATGATCCGGACCTGGGAGCGGCCGCCATGGAAGATGCCGTCGTGGGGGAAGGCGACGAGGCGCTCGGGGCCGGCCTCGAGGACTGGGCGGACGATGACGAGGTCGAAGTCGTTCCGCACCGCCAGCCGGCGCTTGATCATCAAGCCGCGGGCCCGTCTGCCACGCCGGCTGCCCGTGGCGGCGCGCAGAAACGCCGGGCCGTGTCGACCTACTTCGGCAGCCAGCCAAAGAAATCCAAGGGTTCCACGGCGGCGACCAAGCGGGATGAGGCGGCCGTGAAGGTGGCCCGCTTCCGCAAGGCGGTGAAACAGCCGCATGCGATCTCGGCATAAGCGTCAAACGTCTTGTATTTTTTGTTGTCCTCTTCGATTGAGGCTCTTCTAAACTTTTCTTTGCTCACCGGGCAGGGCACCACTTTCCCTCGAGCGAGGTCCTAGCAGCTCCGTAGTCGGGCCGACTGGAGGGTCCTCAGGCTCCTGCCGCGTGGATCCCCGCGCCGACCTCATGGAGGCCACGGAGCGGAATGCACGGGAGGCGCGGGAGGAGCGGGAGGCGGCGGAGCAAAGGACCGCCCAGGCGGCGAAGGAGCAGGACGACACGGCGGCCAAGGCCCGGGCGGAGGTGGCGGCCGCGGAGAGGGAGGCGGAGGCCTCGCGCAACCAGCCTCCGCAGCTTGTCGTTCCCCTTCGCGTCGTGGCCCCCGACATCCCCGTGCCCCCGTCGGAGGAGGTCGACCGAGACCCACCGGTGATGGAGAGGAGGGAGGACCACGTGGTCTTCGTGGAGGAGGCGCCGCAGACGGCGCCGACTGGAGCGGGCCAAAGCAGCCGACCAGCCGCGGCGCTAAAGCAGCCGGCCAGGGGCGAGCCGGAGGCAGGGGCCGGCCTCAAGGTGCAGCCGGCATTTCGACGGCGCGCAGGGGGAACTACCTCCGCGCCGGAGCCGCACAGAGCTGCGGGCACCAGCCGGACGGCGGAGGCCCTGGAGGCGGCCAGCGCCAGCACGTCCGAGTGGACGCCCAGCGGGGGGACGGCCGAGCTGAACACGGCGGCCCAGGAGGTCCAGAACCGGCTTCAAGCCCAGGCCGCTTCGCTGCAGCGATATACCCAAGAGTTCCTCACGACGCGGGCCGTCATTCGGGTGAGCCTTCTGGCCTTGGTTGTTTTGCTTTTTTGATTTCTTCCGTGGGGGCGTGTCAGCGCACCCACTGGGTGTAGTCCCCTAGTTCCGAGTCGGCTGCTGAGCAGGCGGCTTGGAACTTACTAGGTCCTGACAGCTATCTTATTCTTGCGTCCTGTCTGATCTTCCAGGAATACCATAACCTCCACGCTGCTGCCTTCAACTCCCAGGCTCAGGAGCTAGGCCAGAAAACCGAGGACCTGACCAATAGCCGGAGTGCGTGCTTTGTCTCGTTCATCTCCTGTGGGGGCGTGTCAGCGCACCCACTGGGTGTAGTCCCCGAGATTCGGGCCGACTGCTGAGCAGTCGGGTCGGATCTTCCCTGACGACTTCTTCCTTATTGATTTTTCCTTTGTCTTCATGCTTGCAGGAGCCAATGCCAGCTTGAGGGAGCAGCTCAGTGGGGCCCAGACCGCCCTTCGCGCCAAGGAAGCCGAGTGCAACGCCTTAGTCCTGGAGCACGACCGCCTGGCCAAGAAGTTGGCCGACCAGGAGGAGAGCCACAAGGCGGCTCTGAAGAAGGCGCAGGATAGCGAGGACGCCCTCAAAGCTAAGTTCGAGACCGAAGCGGCGGGCTGGGCTGAGGCAAAACAAGCGCTGAGCGAGGGCTACGGCCGGGTTGAGGATCTGATCGATGGTAAGCCGCCTTCCTCACTCCTTGCTTGCCCCTTGCCCCCTGATTTGTGTTCTGACTTGTGCTGCATTTTGTTCTTTGTGCAGACTACTTCCCCGGCTACTCCGTCATTGCCACCTAGGCCATCGAGGCCCACCGCGAGGCGCGCCGGCAGGCGGGGGCTGAAATCGCGCCGGACGCGAGCCGGACGCTTGAGGAGCAACTCTTGGCGGTCCAAGCCTGGCTGCAGCCGGCTCACCGCATGCTCCGCCTCCTCCAGCGCGCCGGGGCGCAGGTGTTGGCCGCCCTCTGGCCAGGCGAAGCGATTCCCCGCACCCCGAGTCGGACTGCCGACTGGCTGGAGGTTGCAGTTGGCTGCTTCGAGGCCTGGAAGGCATCGGCAGCCCGGCTTGGAGCTGGGCGGGCGCTGGAGTTCGTCCGAGCCTGGTATCCCGGGCTGAACCTGGACCAGCTGCACACCTGGCGGCTGGAAGCCGACGAGGAGATGGAGGAGGTGCGGCCGGCTATCGCTCAGCATGCCTTGACGATCGCCGAGTGCACTGTCATCAGCGCCTTTGCTCCTGAAAGAAATGACGACGGCGTTGCCCAGCCGTAGGAATGGTTCGGGCTGAACCCGGCAGAGGGTGAGGACTCGGCGGAGGAGATCGCTTCCAGCGATGAAGGTGAAGACAACGAAGGAGAGGAAGGCGAAGACGTCGAGCCGGCCGGTGAAGCGGCCAGCCAGCCTCAGCTTGACCGTGCCTCCAGCAACGAGGCGCGTGCTAGCGCGCCCTCTGCGGGAGGTGGTGATCATGCCGAGGTTCGCCAGCCGGCCACTCCTCCAGCCAGCACTGCCGTCTCTACCGACCTGCCCGACTCGCCAGTCGTTCCCTTGGCTTAATCTGCCGTCCTTGCTTTTCCTGCTTGTTACTTTTTGAACAATTTTTATTAAACTTGCGTAGTTCCACCCACTGGGGGTGTATTCAAACTATGTTGAATGCTGGCCTTTCGAAGGTCTTTTGTGCAAATATGATCGTGTGTGTGTGTTTGGCTTCCATTCGCGTATGCTTTTTATCCTTAGGCTGTTTCCTTTGCCGCCTTCCCCTGGCTGCTGCCTTCCCAACCGGCAGCTGCTCTGCAGCCTGTGGCTAGGGAAGAACTTGGCTATATTTATATTTTTTTGGGGAAGGCAAGTACTCGAGCTTTCTTAGATTGAAGCGAGGTGAATGGAAGCCGGCCGGCCAGCTACTTTGGTAGTCAGTCGGTGGTGGGAGAAAAACCGGCTTTTGTTATATTAGTCCGTTAGTCCCTAGCCGTTTTTCGTGTGGGCGTCCTTTCCTGCCTTTAACTCTTACCAGCCGGACAGCCGGTTCTTCGAACTGCAACTTTTGGCAAGAGAAGGCTTGGGTGCCGACACACTACTTGTCTGACTGTGGGTAGGACTTCTAATATAACTCAAGGCGGCCAGTCCCCGGGCCGACTAGTCGAACCCGGTGCCAGACGAAAAAAGTGAATGTAATGACATGATCATAAGCATGATACTCTTCATTCATAGATAAAAGATGGCAGTCCTTGAGCTCTCCTCGGGGGGCCTATTGTCTCGTACTTAGTACAAAAGTTAGCGTGATACATACTGCATTTCAACTGTAAAATCTTCGGAGGAGGTTGCCGTTCCATGGTCGTTCCGACTCCTTGCCGAAGTCGTCTCTCTTTCGTACCTTCGGCTTCTGTGCGTCGATCAGGTACTAGGAGTCATTTCCCAGCGCTCTGCTGATGACAAAGGGGCCTTCCCAAGGGGCCGAGAGCTTGTGCTGGCCGGCTGTTCGCTGGATCAGCCGGAGCACGAGGTCGCCCTCTTGGAAAGATCTTAGTCTGACCTTTTGGCTGTGGTAGCGGCGCAAGCCCTGTTGGTAGATGGCAGACCGCTGAGGGCTAACAGCCGGCCTTCTTCCAGCAGGTCGATGCCGTCTTCTTGTGCTTCCATGGCCTCCGCCTCCATGTACATGGTTACCCGAGGCGAGTCGAACTCGATGTCAGTTGGGATGACCGCCTCGGCACCATACATGAGGAAGAAAGGAGTGAAGCCGGTTGACTTGTTTGGGGTAGTGCGCAGACTGCAGAGGATGGCCGGCAGCTCATCGAGCCAACAGCCGGCCGAACGTTCTAGTGGTACGACCAGTCGGGGCTTGATGCCGGAAAGGATGAGGCCGTTGGCTCGCTCGACTTGGCCATTTGACTGCGGGTGGGCAACGTACGCTAAGTCCATCCGGATGCCCTGCGTCACGTAGAAACATGCCAATGCTCCCTTGGCAAAATTCGTGCCGTTGTCGGTGATGATGCTGTGTGGCACGCCGTACCGAGTTGTTATATCTGTGATGAATGTCACGGTAGTCGGCCCATTCAGCTTCTTGATCGGCTTTGCCTCAATCCATTTGGTGAATCTGTCCACGGCGACAAGTAGATGTGTCATGCCGCCGCGCGCCGTCTTGAATGGGCCCACCATGTCCAGTCCCCAAACGGCGAAGGGCCAAGTGAGGGGAATGGTCTTGAGTGCCGAAGCCTGCATGTGTTGCTTGGAGCTGAGGACTTGGCACCCTTTGCAATGTTTAACTAACTCCTTGGCGTCATCCAAAGCAGTCGGCCAAAAGAACCCATGGCGGAAAGCTTTGGTGACGAGTGATCTTGAGGCCGCATGGTGGCCGCATTCTCCTTGGTGGATGTCTCTGAGGATTGCAATGCCCTTCTCTTGCTCGACGCATCGCTGGAGGACTCCAGTGACACTGCACCTGACGAGCTCTTTGTTGACGATTGTGTATGGCGATAATCCCGGAGAGGAACCGCCCAAGCGCAGATGATCCAAGGGGCGTAAGGGTCGCAAGAGCAATACGAGCACCAGAGAAAACGATACCCCAGACAATATGGAAGACCTCGGCGACCCCATTGCCCTCGGGCAACGGCGGTGAGGCCAATGATATATTAGTAAACGCCAGATTCAATAACTCCAAATCAGGACCGCCGAAGAAACACTCTAAAGGGAACAGGGATGGACCTACCGCACTAGACAATATCTTAGATAGACCCTGCCAGATACATGGCACCCCTGACAAGCCTGTCAACCACACCAACCGTAACTATTGGGTGATTAAATAGGCCGGCAAGCTCACGACCGAGGAACAGGGAAAGGCCCCCCCGCAGCAAGGAGGACGACGAGCCTCGCCGACCGAACAGTGGAGGTCAGAAGAAATTCCCTCCTAAGGTAAAAACCATGAACATGATATATGACACGTACATACCCAAGAAGGAGAGGAAGCGCGCACTTCAGGATGTCTATGTTGTAGAGCTGGTGGCCCTAAAATTCAACGCATGGTCAGCAGGCCCGATCACCTTTGACCGCAGGGACCATCCAACCAGTATTTGTCATGGAGGGTCAGCGGCCCTGGTACTTGACCCCATTATCAATGGGTACCACCTAACTCAAGTCCTTATGTACAGTGGCAGTAGCCTCAATCTGATTTACTCAGACACAGTGAGAAAAATGGGCATAGATCCATCAAGGATCAAGCCCAGCAACACAACCTTTAAAAGAGTAATTCCAGGCGTCAAAGCCTGCTTCTCGGGCACTGTGACCTTGGAACTAGTGTTCGGCTTGCCCGATAACTTCTGCAGCAAAGATTTGATCTTCGATGTCGTCCCCTTCCGTAGCGGCTATCACGCACTTCTTGGTCGTACGACGTTCGCTCACTTTAACGTCGCCCCCATTATGCACATCTGAAGCTAAAGATGCCCGGTCCCAAGGGTGTCATCATTGTTAACGGAAAAACGTAGCGCTCACTCTGGACCGAGGAGCGTACAGCGGCTCTAGCAGCCGAAGTCCAAATCGGCAACGAAGTGCCGAAGTATCAGTTCGCCGTCAAGGCAAGAGAGACAAGCAAATGAGCCCGAGCTCTATCTCAGTTCTTGGAGCGCCCCTACACTCAATACAAATAGGGGTACGCGCCCCACAACATACACTACAAAAAAAGACACATCCGTGACATTTTGGGCCGAACGAATTTTTTCTGTCATGCTTATGACACTTCTATGATGATAATTGTGACAAAACCCGGTATCATCATAGATGTGGTGGGCTCCTACTTCTATGACAAAAAATCATGACAGAAAATGGGCTTTTCATCCTAGGCAGGCCGGAGACGCAGCTGCATGACATTCTTTGGGCCGTCCATGATGGAAAAAATTGTGGTAGAAGCGAGGGAGAGGAAATATCGCGGAGTACCCAGTTACAGTGGGTGGTCGGGGCCGAGCGATGCACTGTGGTTTGTGTGTGTCTCTCGTGTACACGTGTGTGTGCAAGGCATTGGCTAACTGAACATGGAGCGATCGCACGTTACTGAACCCGAGCGGTCGATCCCTTGGCTGTTAACTGAACCTGAGCGATTCACTCGCTACTGACTAAACCCGAGCAATTCCTTCGCTGTTGCTGCTAACTAAACCCGAGCGATCGATCACTGGTGCTGCTTACTGAAGCCGATCGAGCCCCCGTGCGAGACATAGCCAGCCGGTGTTGGGTTGCCTCTCGATGAACAGTGACTGTTGCTACCGTGTGCGTGCTACGTACGTAGAACGAGTTGAGACGTGGTGAGTCAAGCCAGTTGGTTGGCTGTGGATGAACAGTTCCCTGTGGGGGTTGGATGAATAGGACCCCATGGTAGTAGGCCATTGCCGCTGGATGAACAGGACCCCGATCAAGGAGGTTACTGCAGCCCAGCCAGTTGGGGGTGGATGAACAGGACCCAGTGGAGGGCTGGATGAACAGCAGCCAGTGGAGGCTGTATGAACAATAGCCATGGATGAACAGCAGCTCGTGGAGGCTCGAGGAGATTGACAATGGATGAACAGTAGCCCGTGGAGGTTGGAGTGAGGCGGTAGACGGTGGATGAACAGGACCCCGTTTCGACCGTAGGCGCTCCAACACAAGTTTGTTTCCTCCGTTTTGTGGTACGCCACACCCCCCCGATCAACATGACCCTGTTTCAACCATAGGCACTCGAACACAAGTCTGTTTCTCCGTTTTGGGGTACGCCAGACCCCTCCCGATGAACAGGATCCCGTTTTGACTGTGGCCGGTCGAACAGAAGGCCGTTTCCTCCATTCCACGGTATGCCAGGCCCCGTTTCGGCTGTTGTGTCCAAGCCGGTTGGCTCCCGTTGAACAGGACGTATTTCGACCCAGTCGGTTGCCTCCCGATGAACATGACGTTGTTTCTCCGTTCCGACCCAGCCAGTTCGCTGCCCGATGAACATGACGCCGTTGCTGCCGTCCATTGCCTATCCATGTACACAAGCCCTGGCCGTCCGTATATATGCGCAAGTACGCACTCGAGACCCCATCCGTATGTACGTACGTGGCCGTATGTTTTGCCCTGTGGTTGTACGTACATGCATAGGACTTAGATGGGACTGCGTGAACTACTCTGTCAGGTGCTCTACAACCACATGTGTCGCTACTTACTCGGCCACGGTTCATACTTGCAGACAGACCGATCGACCAGTCTGTATGTACACGTTCGCGACCAGACAGACAATGCTACATACGCTTTGACTGGGTGGGTCCCAACGGTCAGGGAGGATAAGGACGTACTTCCTTGCGTGCAAAGATATAGCTGGTCGTTCCCAGCTTGCAGGGGGAGGAATTGTTTTTATTTTTTGAGTAATAAGGAGGTACTTGTTTGTGTTCAAAGATGCAGCTGGTGGGTCCAGCTGTCAGCCTCACCGCCTAAAGTCTTGATACGTCTCCAACGTATCTATAATTTTTTATTATTCCATGTTGTTATATTATCAATCTTGGATGTTTTATAATCATTTATATTCATTTTTTATCATTTTTTGGTACTAACCTATTGACATAGTGCCAAGTGCCACTTGCTGTTTTTGCATGTTTTTTATATCGCAGATAATCAATACCAAACGGAGTCCAAACGCAGGAAACTTTTTGTGGAATTTTTATGGACCAGAAGGCATCCAATGGGCAGGAGAAGCACCTAGGGGGTGCCCCGAGGGGGGTACAACCAGGCGCGCCCAGGTGGGTTGTGCCCACCTTGGTGGCCTCCCGCACCGCCTCTTTGCTCTATAAATACCCCAATATTCTAGAAACCCTAGGGGAGTCGACGAAAATCAATTCCAGCCGCCATAGAGTCTAGAACCACCATATCCAATCTAGACACCATCACAGAGGGGTTCACCACTTCCATTGGTGCCTCTCCGATGATGCGTGAGTAGTTCTTTGGAGACCTTCAGGTCCGTAGTTAGTAGCTAGATGGCTTCCTCTCTCTCATTTGATTCTCAATACAATGGTCTCTTGGAGATCCATATGATGTAACTCTTTTGTGGCGTGTTTGTTGGGATCCGATGAACTTTGAGTTTATGATCAGATCTATCTTTTTACCCATGAAAGTTATTTGAGTTTCTTTGATCTCTTATATGCTTGATTGCTTATAGCCTCGTATTTCTTCTCTGATATTTGGGTTTTGTTTGGCCAACTTGATCTATTTATCTTGTAATGGGAAGAGGTGCTTTGTAGTGGGTTACATCTTACGATGCTTGATCCCAGTGACAGAAGGGGAAGCGACACGTATGTATCGTTGCTACTAAGGATAAAACGATAGGGTCTATTTCTACATAAATAGATCTTGTCTACATCATGCCATTGTTCTTATTGCATTACTCCGTTTCTCCATGAACTTAATACACTAGATGCATGCTGGAAAGCGGTCAATGTGTGGAGTAATAGTAGTAGATGCAGGCAGGAGTCGGTCTACTAATCTTGGACGTGATTCCTATATAATGATCATTGCCTGGACATAGTCATGATTATTTGAAGTTCTATCAATTGCCCAAAACTAATTCGTTTACCCACCGTTTGCTATTTTTCTCGAGAGAAGCCACTAGAGAAACTTACGGCCCCCGGGTCTCTTTCTCATATTTTTTGCCTTTGCGATCTATTTTATTTGCCTTTTATTTTCAGATCTATTAAACCAAAAATACCAAAAATACCTTGCTGCAATTTATTATTATTTATTTTATTTGGCGTTCGATCTATCAATCTAATACAATTTATTCATGCCCGTTTGCCAATTTCTGGCGTCGTTACCTGATACGTCTCCAACGTATCTATAATTTTTTATTGTTCCATGCTATTATATTATCTGTTTTGGATGTTAATGGGCTTATTTATATACTTTTATATTATTTTTGGGGCAAACCTACTAACCCAAGGCCCAGTGCAAAATGTTGTTTTATTGCCTATTTCAGTGTTTCGCAGAAAAGGAATATCAAACGAAATCCAAACGGAATAAAACCTTCGGGAGAGTTATTTTTGGAACAAACGTGATCCAGGGGACTTGGAGTGGACGTCAAGAAATCAACGAGGAGGCCACGAGGTAGGGAGGCGCGCCTGCCCCCTGGGCACACCCCCACCCTCGTGGGCCCCTCATAGCTCCACCGGCTTACTTCTTACTCCTATATATACCCATATACCTGGAAAACATCCGAGAGCACCACGAAACCCTATTTCCACCGCCGCAACCTTCTGTACCAAGAGATCCCATCTTGGGGCATTTTCCGTAGCTCCGCCGGAGGGGGAATCGATCATGGAGGGCTTCTACATCAACACCATAGCCTCTCCGATGATGTGTGAGTAGTTTAATTCAGACCTTCAGGTCCATAGTTATTAGCTAGTTGGCTTCTTCTCTCTCTTTGGATCTCAATATAATGTTCTCCTCGATCTTCTTGGAGATCTACTTGATGTAACTCTTTTTGCGGTGTGTTTGTCGAGATATGATGAATTGTGGGTTTATGATCAAGTTTATCTATGAACAATATTTGATTCTTCTCTGAAATATCTTATGTATGATTGGTTACCTTTGCAAGTCTCTTCGAATTATCAGTTTGGTTTGGCCAACTAGATTGATCTTTGTTGCATTGGGAGAACTGCTTAGCTTTGGGTTCAATCTTGCGGTGTCCTTTCCCAGTGACAGCAGGGGCAGCAAGGCACGTATTGTATTGTTGCCATCAAGGATAAAAAGATGGGGTTTATATAATATTTCTTGAGTTTATCCCTCTACATCATGTCATCTTGCCTAATGCGTTACTCTGTTCTTATGAACTTAATACTCTAGATGCATGCTGGATAGCGGTCGATTGTGGAGTAATAGTAGTAGATGCAGAATCGTTTCGGTCTACTTGTCGCGGATGTGATGCCTATATACATGATCATGCCTAGATATTCTCATAATTATGCACTTTTCTATCAATTGCTCGACAGTAATTTGTTCACCCACCGTAATACTTATGCTATCTTGAGAGAAGCCACTAGTGAAACCTATGGCCCCCGGGTCTATTCTCTATTATATTAATCTCCCGTCAACTAGCTATTTCTATTACCGTTTATTTTGCAATCTTTATATTCCAATCTATATCATGAAAATTCCAGAAATATTTATCTTATTATTATTATCTCTATCAGATCTCACTCTCGGAAGTGACCGTGAAGGGACTAACAACCCCTTTATCGCGTTGGTTGCGAGCTTCTTATTTGTTTGTGCAGGTACGAGGGACTTGCGTGTAGTCTCCTACTGGATTGATACCTTGGTTCTCAAAAACCGAGGGAAATACTAGTGCTACTTTGCTGCATCACCCATTCCTCTTCAAGGTAAAACCAACGCAGTGCTCAAAGAGGTAGCAAGAAGGATTTCTGGTGCCATTGCCGGGGAGATCTACACACAAGTCAAGACATACCAAGTACGCATCACAAACTCTTATCCCTCGCATTACATTATTTGTCATTTGCCTCTCGTTTGCCTCTCCCCCACTTCACCCTTGCAGTTTTGTTTGCCCTCTTTTCCGCTCTCCTCTTTTTTGTTCCCCTTTTCTTTTCTAGTTCGTCTCTTTTCTCTTGCTTCTTGTGTGCTTGTGTGTTGGATTGTTTGTCACGATGGCTCAAGATAATACTAAATTGTGTGACTTTTCTAATACCAACAATAATGATTTTATTAGCACTCCGATTGCTCATCTTACCGATGCTGAATCTTGTGAAATTAATGCTGCTTTGCTAAATCTTGTCATGAAAGATCTGTTTCCCGGACTTCCTAGTGAAGATGTCGCTACCCATCTAAACAACATTGTTGATTTGTGTGATATGCAAAAGAAGAAAGATGTGGATAATGATATTGTTAAATTGAAGCTATTCATGTTTTCGTTAGAGATCGTGCTAAAACTTGGTTTTCGTCTTTGCCTAAAAATAGTATCGATTCATGGAATAAGTGCAAAGTTGCTTTTATCTCTAAGTATTTTCCTCCCACTAAGATCATCTCTCTTAGAAACGATATTATGAATTTCAATCAACTTGATCATGAACATGTTGCACAAGCTTGGGAGAGGATGAAATTAATGATACGTAATTGCCCTACACATGGTTTGAATCTTTGGATGATTATACAATTTATGCTGGATTGAATTTTGCATCTAGAAATCTTTATGTTCGGCCGCGGGAGGCACTTTTATGGAAATCACTTTAGGAGAAGGTACTAAACTCCTAGATAATATTATGGTTAATTATTCTCAATGGCACACCGAAAGATCCACTAGTAAAAAGGTTCATGATAGAAGAAAATAATGTTTTGAGTGGAAAGATGTATGAACTTATGAAATTGTTTGCTAATAAGAGTGTTTCTTCTGATCCTAATGATATGCTTTTGTCTACTTTGATTGAGAATAACAATGAATCTATGGATGTGAATTTTGTTGGTAGGAACAATTTTGGTAAT
Source organism: Triticum urartu (assembly GCF_003073215.2). Taxonomy (NCBI): domain Eukaryota; kingdom Viridiplantae; phylum Streptophyta; class Magnoliopsida; order Poales; family Poaceae; genus Triticum; species Triticum urartu. The sequence goes on along the minus strand of NC_053026.1, from coordinate 292,449,823 downwards.
AACGCGTATAGAGGTAATTTTAATCCTAGGCCGTTTCCTAGTAATTCCTCTAATAATTATGGTAATTCCTACAACAATTCTTATGGAAATTATAATAATATGCCCTTTGATTTTGAATCTAATATTAAGGTATTTATTAGTTCGCAAAAGAGTTTTAATGCTTTCATTGTAGAAAAACTGTCTAAGTTTGATGAATTGGCTAGGAACGTGGATAGAATTTCTCTTGATGTTGATTATTTGAAACTTATATCTATTCCACCTAAGCATGATATCAATGAGTCTCTCAAAGCTATGATAATTTCCATTGATGAGTGCAAAGAAAGAACCGCTAGGATGCGTGCAAAAAAAAGATTGCTTTGTGAAAGCGTGTTCTTCTAGTTTTCATGATAATAAGGATGAAGATATAAAAGTGATTGATGTGTCTCCTATTAAATCTTTGTTTTGCAATATGAATCTTGATAATGATGGGACTGGAGATGAGTCAACTTTAGTTAAAAGGCATCCCAATGATTCAGAGTTTTTAGATCTTGATGCTAAAATTGGTAAAAGTGGGATTGGAGAGGTCAAAACTTTACATAGAAATGAACCCACTTGTCGTGGTTTTGTCATGGCAGATGTCCTAGCAAAAGGACTTAGTCGTGGAGCCATCGCTACGGGTTAGCTTGAAGGGGTTAAAGCGGACACAGGGACGCAAGAGAGTTTATACTAGTTCGGCCCCTTCAATGAAGGTAAAAGCCTACGTCTAGTTGTGATGGAATTGATGGGGTTTCGATGACTAGGGAGCAAACAAGCTTCGCCTATGTCTCGAGTTGTTGTCTGTTGTCCTTGAACCGCCGCCGGGTCGTCCCCTTATATACACGGGTGACCCCAGTCAGCTTACGGAGTCCCAATACCGGCTCATAGATGTGTCCGGTTTGGTCTCCACTTATTCCTAACTTACAATACAAGTTAACTACTAACGCCGGTTTACGGCTACAGGCCTTGAACCGACCATGGGACTTGAGCCCTCCTCTGTCTTCTTGGGCTTTAACATACTTAACTACTGACGAAGTTAACCCGGCCCTGATAGGCCGGTTTACGCCCAGTAGTAATATCCCCAACATTAGCCCCTAGATTGATTTGAACGGGTTCATGTCAATCCTTTAATAAAATCTTCATCTTCAACATCTTCTTATAAATTGGTAAACCACCATGATGTCATCTTCTCTGATTGCTGTAAACCGGAGTGACGTCACCTGTCATAACGAAGCTATCCATTATGCTTCTTTGCTTAATAGATCGGCGGAAATCGAGGCGACAGCTCCGTTTCGTGGCCCCTTGATTGTCGCGCCTGACACATGTTCTTCGCCTTATAAATAGGACCGAAGGGTCATTTCTTTTCTCCTTCCGTGCCTTCTTCGTCTTCCTCGCGTCGCCAGCCTCGGAGCTCCGCCGTCGACCTCTGCCTCAACCTTGGCCGCTGCATCAACCTGAGCGCACTAGAGCATCGCGGCAACCTTCCGCATCTTCCTCAGCTCCGGTAAATCTTCCATCCTTTCCCCCGCAGATCTGACCTAGGGTTTCGCAGTTCTTCAGTGTTCATCGTCTGCCTCTTGCTCATACGATAGATCTTTAGATGGCTCCGCAAATCTTTATTCTGTGCAATGGTAGCTGTTTACCCTTCGCCTTCACTTGCACATCTCAAAACCATAGATCTATATGTACGTCTTGTTCATTGATTCGGTACTGCTCCTTTTGGACCTCTGAATATTTACCTTTTTTCTGAACTTGCTTCAGATCCATCGCTGTAGAGAAATCTTACGAAACCTGTTTCTGTAAACTTACTCCTCTACTTCAATGTTTAAACCCAGCGGTTTAACCTTGTAGGAAAAAATTGCCAAACCGGTATCTACCATTAGTCCCCTTGTTGAACCGCCAGATGTTGTTGCTTCATAAAACTCCGGTTCATATAGATCTGTCTCCGGTTTAACATTGCACATACCAGTGTACCTTGATCAAATGTATTTTTGAACCGAGATCTTCTACCTTGTAGATTCCATCATGGCCAAGCAAGTATATGAATGCAATTGGGTTCCTTCTCGTGTCACAGAGGCTCAGCTGGACGATCTAGTCTTGATCGGCGCTTTAGGCAGCAAAGATACCATTCATCGGAGGGCTCCTGGCAAAGAATGCCCTCCCACTCCTCAAGAAGGAGAAGTTGTTGTTTTTGTAGATCACTTAGCTCGGGGCTTTAAGCCACCCGGTTCTAAATTTTACCGAGATGTTTTGGCCGATTTCCAACTCGATCCACAAGATACTGGCCCCAACTCTGTTACAAATATGTGTCACTTCCAAGTGCTCTGTGAAGCATTCTTTCAACAGGATCCCATAGTGGAATTGTTCCGGGACCTTTTCCATCTAAACCGTCGTACTGAGTTTACTGATGGCTCCAATACGGAGTTGGGTGGCGTGGCGATCCAGAAAAGGAAAGAGGTCACATACCCTCATGCCAAACTGCACAGCCACCCCAAAGAGTGGAATCAGACATGGTTCTACTGCAAAGATACCTCCCCTGCTGGTGAGAATCCCTTGCCCGGCTTTCATCCGGAGCGGCTCAGCAATACACACCCTTTTCCGCAAAGATTGACTGCCCAGGAGAGAAGCAAATATGCTCCTCAGCTGTCGAAGCTCAGAGCCTTTATGGCCAACGGTTTAACAGGGGTTGATCTCGCTCGCTGCTGGATATCATGGAGCATACTGCCCCTTAGTCAGCGCTCCGGTTTGATGTGTGAGTATACCGGCAGTGTGGATGACCCACTGCGACATTCCAGAATCCAGCTCACCGATGAAGAAATCACAGAAGCTGTGAATAAGATGCTGAATGAACCGGAACATATCTGTGCTAAAAACGGCCTACTTCCCTTCTGTGCCACCAACAAACCGCCAGCTGTAAGGCCTTGATTTTTCCTTTTGCTGAATCTATTATTGATATATCTGGTCATTGTTTAATATCAGTGTCTGTGTAATCAGGGCAATGATCCGTTTTGCAGCAAGAAATTGCCGCAGAAGAAACTGGAAAAACCAGACAAACTGGAACGAGCAACCCGGCAAAAGACTAAAGTTGTAAAGAAGACTGCCCACAGGAAAAGAACTACTGCATCTTCTAATCCGGCCCCTGATGATGATGTGGATAATCCGGACCTTGAGGTAGATCTTCACTCGCTTGGCTTATTTTTCATGCGTCTTATTGATGATGATATTTGTTAGGATGATGCCGAAGCCAGCCATGCTGATGCTGCAGAGGTAATTATTCTCTCTTCCGATTCAGAACCTTTGCCTTCGCTAAAAATCCGTCAGGCAAACCGGAAAGTTAAATTTTCTCATCCTCTTGCTTATTTGGATCCCAAATTTCTTATGAAGACCCAACAGCACGAAGCTCGTCGCACAACCCGGCACAGCGGCCAGGTAGTTACCTCCGCCGGTTTACCGGACAGTCCAGTTTGGAAACGCCGTTCAGAGGTCTCTAATTTTCTTGTCAGTGATTGTCCTAAAGCGGTCTGCTTTCGCCAACCTCTTAATCCATCTGACTCCGATTACCAGGTTACTTCCCACTCATCTTCTGGCGAGTCATCGGCTACTCAGCTGCCACCGCTCAAAACGGTGCTTGGGTAAGCTATACTTATTATGATACTTACAGTACATTGCCTTAGAACATATTCTGTATTTGATTTTGTTATTCTTTCCAGGGCCAAACCTAGGCCAAGCAAGAAGGCCCGCCTGGACAAAGCGGCCGAAGAAGATGCCGTTCTTGAGCCAGGCAAGACACCCGATCTTGAAGCGGCTATTCCTGAGGATATACCCAACGATCCATCGCGGCAAGACGACGATCTTATTGCTGAAGAGAGACCTACTGATGCCTCAGGTCCTGTCAATCAGCCCACAGGCTCCATCCGGATGGAGAGATCCACCGGTCCAGCAAAACCTACTGACAAGCCAACAGCCCCAGTGCAAACCGGCGATACTCAGGAGGATGAGGTTGTCATCACTGGCACTGGCCATACCGAGCCAAGCAATCCTGTTGCTTTGTCCAAACATTCTGCCAAGGAAGAATTTGCTGCCTTTGGTAAAGGCAAGTGGAATGCTGATCTGGCAACTTACACTGCTCTAAACGCCCAAGATATCCATTCCGGCTACCTGAACCGGCTGTATGCCAGCCGTGACTATGAAGCCAGTATGATTAATATGATGAAGGATAAATACGAGGTAACTTCCATACGCTCTTTCTTGCTTGTATGCTTCAATATTTACTGACTCTCCTTAGCCCCCAAGGGCCGGTTTGTAATCTTCTTTCAAACCGGGACTTACTAACATAAATCTTAATACTTTGAACTTTTGCCGATGTAGCCCCCAAGGGCCGGTTCAACTTAGCGTAGTTAAACCGGTACTTTAAGTAATTGAGATTACCGCATCAGAATATATATACGAGCAAATAGCCATTAGCCCCCAAGTGCCAAGTTGAATACTTGTATTGATCTTGGGACTTCGCAAGCAATTAAAAGATGAAGATCGAATATGCATTAGCCCCCAAGTGCTAAGTGCATAACTTGTTATGTGATTGGTACTTGAATCCTTATACTGATTTGTTGAAACATATATCTGTATGCATGCAGGCGGAGCAAAAGACGAAAGAAAACCAAGTCACCGATCTCCAAGAAAACCTGAAAACCCAACAGGCTGAAACCTCCAAAGCAAAAGAGGAATTGGCCAGCGCTTTAAGCGCCATGGAACAGCTTAAGGAGAGCTTCAAGAAGAAGCGGGCGGATTGGGCCACTGAAAAGTCCTCTTTGATCAAACGAGCAGAGGATGCCGAGGCTGCACTAAAACCAGTGGTGGATGAACTGACCAGCATAAAGCGGCACGTGCATGCCATGACTACTGCTATCTTTGGTAAGCCAGTTTGCCTTCTGAATTGGCTCTGCCTTCTTACAGAGTCACTGGTTTATTAACCCTTTATGGTATTTCAGGGACACGCATTGGTCACTTGGGGTCAGATGTGCGGAAGAAACTGAAAGCCGCCTATACATTGGTTGAACAATTGTATACTGGTGCCCGGCGGATCATCTGTACCGCATCTCATAGCAAACTGACGCCCACTTTGATTCAAGATACTCTGATGAAACTGTCGGTGTTTCCTGCCCGGGTTGAAGAGCTGAAGAAATCTGCTGCTCGAACCGGTGCAATCAATGCCTTAATCTGGGCAAAAGCCTGGGTGCCGGATTTTGATCCTATTGAAGCGGCTCAGGGCTATCCCAGCTTGAAGGAAGACGGGTCAGAATTTGGTGAAGCGGATCTGCGAGCAATAAACCGGGAGGTACGTCTGCTAGCTTGTCAATTGGCTGAAGAAGCAGACTTGTCTCATTATCAAGCCCAATATGACAGTCAGAACAAGCGAATAGCTGCACCAATCCATGAATCGGAAAATCTGATCCCTCCAATCCGTAAGCATACTTACGCTCCCGATATTGACCCGTCATTGCTGATCCATGATGAAGCTGTTTTTCAAGCATTAATGGGAATCGACTGGACAACTGTGGATTTCCGGCCACTGGGTAGAGAAACGGAGGCTGAAGCGGCGCAGGATGACCCACAACCATCAGGCCAGGCTGGTGACCAAGCTTGAACCGGAAGCCAGTTTTAAAACTGCCTCTCCTTTGCGAAAAACAATTATATTATTATGGGCACCATGTTGCCTTGTAATAGGCTAGCTGATACTTTTGATGTTGATATGCCTTCGTGCATAGTTTGTTCTTCCTGTGGTGATGAACTTTCCAAAGCACTTTCTGAAATGAGAAATTCATCAAGTGCCACGCGGTTGTACCGTCAGGCGGAATATGATGTCTGCATATATGAAATCAAAACATCCAAAACAAAATTTTAAGTATATGATCAAATTTTTGAGATACATAATACCTGCCATAGTTGAGCGTGAAGTTGGCTTGGCCAATCTTGAAGCGGAGTTTTGCAAACCCACACTATTGAGGAGATAACAGCTCCTGTATATATATGACTCTGGTTTACCATGTAAACCGTGCCGGGTTATAATAAACATCGTGTTACTCCGTAAGAGGATGTTAACAACAAGGATCAAACCGGGCAAATAGTCTCCGGATTGACGTGAACTGTGTTCCGTCAATGGATTGGTTGAAAACTTTGTCGGTTTAAAAAGAACGCAAGAAAAAAGAAAAAAGAATCTGGCAAAGAAAAATGCGAAGCAAAAAAGCAATGAGAAAACCGTTTGCCAAAAAAGATTTATTTGAGCTGATCAAATGGCGTTACCATGGCCGAACACGACCAAGCTCCTGTTAGGTGTAACTATGGTTCTAGTCAGCCAGGTCCCCAAATGAAACCGTGGCAGTTATGCTGACCAAGTGGCATGGCGATGGTTCGGGTTCAACCAAGCCCCCAAGTGATTCTATGGCCTTAGGCCGATCAAGAGGCATGAGTGGTTCAGACGTGACCAAGTCCCCAAGTGATCTGGTGGCTCTCACCTATCAAGAGGTATGGTATTGGTTCGGACACGACCAATCCTCCAAGTGATATAACACGACGCTTTTAGAAAAGCGAACTCAAGGGGTAAACCAGAAGCCGCTTTAGAACAACTCCGTGTAACCACACATGATGCAAAAGAACAGATACCCCGCTTTAGCTGAGGTTCCGATTTACTATAGTTAATATATACATCGTTGTAATATGTACATAAGTAGAACCAATGGCTCAGGTATAATAAGGCCGAAGATGAGCTATGTTCCACGGCCTGTTGGTCTCCTCCTCTGATGTATGTGAGTCCTTATGTTCTTGAATATCGATCAGATAGTATGACCCGTTGTGCAGATTCTTGCTGACCACGAAAGGCCCCTCCCAAGGTGGGGATAACTTATGCATATCAGTCTGATCTTGAATGAGCCAAAGCACCAAATCTCCTTCCTGGAAGGTTCTGGTTCTGACCCGGCGACTGTGATAACGACGAAGATCCTGTTGGTAAACCGCCGATCGGGTGGCTGCTATGTCACGCTCTTCATCCAACCGGTCCAAAGCATCTTGCCGTGCCGTCTCGTTGTCCGCTTCAATATAAGCCGTCACACGAGGTGAATCATGACGGATATCACTGGGGATAACCGCCTCCGCTCCATAAACCATGAAGAACGGTGTGTATCCTGTTGACCTGTTGGGTGTCGTATTGATGCTCCATAGCACAGATGGTAATTCTTCTACCCAACAACCCGGCGTTCTCTGCAAAGGAACCATGAGCCGGGGCTTGATGCCTCTCAAGATCTCTTGATTAGCTCTTTCTGCTTGACCATTGGACTGTGGGTGTGCCACTGATGAAACGTCGAGCCGGATGTGCTCCCGTTCGCAGAACTCCTTCATGGCACCTTTGGACAAATTGGTACCATTATCTGTGATGATACTGTGTGGAAAGCCAAACCGGAAAATCACTTTTTTAATGAACTGAACTGCCGTGGCCGCATCACACTTGCTAACAGGTTCTGCTTCCACCCACTTTGGAAACTTGTCAACCACCACCAGGAGGTGGGTCTTTTTATCTTTGGACCTTTTGAAAGGCCCAACCATATCCAGCCCCCAAGTCACAAACGGCCAAGTAATTGGAATCATTCTCAATTCTTGAGCCGGTACATGAGCACGTCTTGAGAACCTTTGGCAACCATCACATCGTCTGACCAGATCCTCCGCATCAGCATGAGCAGTTAACCAATAGAAGCCGTGGCGAAACACTTTAGCCACCAGAGATTTTGAACCGGCGTGGTGACCACAATCTCCTTCGTGGATCTCACGCAAAATTTCACGGCCTTCTTCAGGAGACACACAACGTTGAAATGCTCCTGACACACTGCAATGATGCAACTCGCCGTTGATAATAGTCATGGACTTGGATCACCGGATTATCTGTCGGGCCAGAGTCTCATCCTCTGGTAACTCACCCCGGTTCTTATACGCCAGGTAAGGAAGCGTCCAATCCGGAATAACATGAAGAGCTGCCACCAATTGAGCCTCCCGATCAGGAATAGCCAAATCCGCTTCACCAGGGATCTTGACCGACGGGTTGTGCAGCACGTCCAGAAAAACATTGGGCGGAACTGGTTTGCGCTGAGAGCCCAGCCGGCTTAAGGCGTCCGCCGCTTCATTTTTCCGCCGGTCCACGTGGTCCACCTGATAGCCTTTGAAATGACCTGCAACAATATCCACCTCAAGATGATATGCTGCCATTAGTGGGTCCTTGGAATCCCAAGTGCCAGACACTTGCTGAGCCACAAGGTCCGAGTCACCGAAGCACTTAACTCGACTTAGATTCATCTCCTTAGCCATCCGGAGACCATGGAGCAAGGCTTCATACTCAGCTGCATTGTTAGTACAAGGGAACATTAAGCGGAGAACATAACAAAACTTATCACCTCATGGGGAAGTTAAAACGACTCCAGCCCCCGAGCCTTCCAGTTGCCTGGATCCGTCAAAATGGATGGTCCAATATGTGTGATCCGGCTTTTCTTCAGGTGCTTGCATTTCCGTCCAATCAAAAATCAACCAGTGCTTGAGACTTAATGGCCGTCCGAGGCACATACCTCAAATCGTGCGGCCCAAGCTCTATAGCCCACTTGGCAATCCGGCCAGTTGCTTCCCGGTTCTGGATGATATCTCCCAAAGGAGCAGAACTGACCACCGTAATTGGATGCCCTTGGAAGTATTGTTTAAGCTTCCGGCTTGCCATAAAGACTCCATACACCAGCTTCTGCCAATGCGGATACCTTTGCTTGGACTCAATGAGCACCTCGCTGATATAATAGACCGGACGTTGAACCGGATGCTCCTTACCTGCCTCCTTTCGCTCCACCACAATAGCCACGCTGACTGCCCGAGCATTAGCAGCAACATATAGCAGTAACGGCTCCTTGTCAATGGGAGCGGCGAGCATAGGCGGATTGGCCAATTGCCGCTTTAAGTCCTCAAATGCTTCATCAGCAGTAGAACTCCAGACAAACTGATCCGTCTTTTTCAACATCTGATACAAAGGGATTGCCTTCTCACCAAGGCGACTGATAAACCGGCTTAGCACGGCAATCTGGCCTGCCAGGCGCTGAACATCATTGATACACTTCGGTTTAGCGAGGGAGGTGATGGCTGTGATCTTCTCCGGATTAGCCTCAATTCCCCTATTGGACACCAAGAAGCCTAATAACTTGCCCGCCGATACACCAAAGACGCATTTGTCCAGATTAAGCATCATCTTGTATGTCCTCAGGTTATCAAAAGTTTCCTTTAAATCATCAATCAGAGTCTCCTTCTCCCTGGATTTAACCACGATATCATCCACATAGGCGTGTACATTACGGCCAATCTGTTTATGTAGACAATTTTGCACACAACGTTGATAAGTTGCCTGGGCACTCTTGAGCCCAAAAGGCATAGACACATAGCAGAAGGCTCCAAAGGGAGTTATGAATGCCGTTTTCTCCTGGTCCTTAACTGCCATTTTGATCTGATGATAGCCAGAATATGCATCCAAAAAACTTAAATGCTCACAACCCGCCGTAGCATCAATAATTTGATCAATACGGGGGAGGGCAAAGGATCTGCTGGACAAGCTTTATTAAGATCTTTGTAATCCACACACATGCGCCAGGTACCATTTTTCTTAAGGACTAGCACCGGATTGGCAAGCCACTCAGGGTGAAAAACTTCAACAATAAAACCAGCTGCTAAGAGCCTGGCTACCTCTTGTCCAATTGCCTTGCGTCTTTCTTCGTTAAACCGGCGGAGGAACTGTTTCACCGGTTTGTATTTAGGATCCACATTAAGGGTGTGCTCAGTGAGTTGCCTCGGTACACCTGGCATGTCAGAGGGCTTCCATGCAAAAATGTCCCAATTCTCACGGATGAACTCGATGAGCGCGCTTTCCTATTTCGGATCCAAATTAGCACTGATGCTGAACTGCTTGGACGAATCACCAGGTACAAAGTCAACAAGCTTAGTTTCTGCTACCGATTTGAACTTCAGGGCCGGATCATGCTCCGTAGTTGGCTTCTTTAATGGAGTCATGTCTGCCGGATCAACATTGTCCTTATAATACTTCAGCTCCTCGGTGGCACAAACCGACTCTGCATAGGCCGCATCACCTTCCTCGCACTCCAAAGCAATTTTGCGGCTTCCGTGAACCGTTATTGTCCCCTTGTGACCCGACATCTTGAGCTGCAAATACACATAACAGGGCCGTGCCATAAACTTGGCGTAGGCCGGTCGCCCAAATAGGGCGTGATACGGACTTTGGATTTTCACCACTTCAAACATCAATGTCACCGACCTGGAATCATGATCATCCCCAAAGGCCACTTCCAGAGCTATCTTGCCAACAGGATATGCTGATCTGCCAGGTACTACATCGTGGAACACTGTATTAGACGGTTTAAGATATTTATCTGTCAGTCCCATACGACGGAAGGTCTCATGGTATAGGATATTAATGCTGCTACCTCCATCCATGAGCACCTTGGTGAACTTATAATCTCCCACCTGAGGCGCCACCACCAGAGCCAATTGACCCGGATTATCGACCTGGGGTGGGTGATCCTCTCTGCTCCATATGATTGGCTGTTCAGACCAACATAGATAACGGGGTATGGCCAGTTCAACAGAGTTGACGGCCCGCCTCTGAACCTTCCTGTCTCGCTTGTCCAAGCTAGTGGTGAAAACATGGTACTGCCCACTACTCAACTGCTTTGGGTTGCTCTGGTAACCTGACTGTTGCTGTTGTTGGTTGTAACCACCCTCGTTGTTCTGACTATTTTGACCATTATGTCCGCCCGGATTACCATTAAATCCTGAACCAGAACTTCCTCCACCGTAACCCGGCCCGGATCCTGAGCCACCGCCAGATTCGTGATCATACCAGAAATTATTAGAATTCTTGAACTCCTGCATAATAAAGCAATCCTTCCAAAGGTGGTTTGCTGGCGACTCCTTCGTCCCATGTCTTGGACAGGGCTGGCTTAGCAGATAGTTTAGGCGTTCTGGGTTAGGATTGGGTGCCCCATTACGATTTTTCGGTTTACCCCTGCGTCACTGGCCATTGTCCTGTGCGTTAGTATTAGCCACAAAGTCCATGTTACCATCCGCTTTACGCTTGCCTCCACCACCATTGCCTGCCCAGTGATGCTGCTGACCCTTGGAGTTGCTGTTCCTCTTTCCCTTCCCTATCTTGTCATCATCAGATTCAGGATCCTTGGTACTATCAGAATCAGCATATTTCACCAAAGCAGCCATGAGGGTCCCCATGTCAGTGCAATGACGCTTCATCCGTCCCAACTTCAGCTTTAGGGGCCCAAACCGGCAGTTGCCTTCTAGGGTTAATACTGCGGTGTCAGCGTTGATGCGGTCTGATGAGTGCAACACTTGTGAAACCCGACGCACCCAATGAGTTGTTGAATCTCCTTCCTCCTGGACGCATGCAGCTAAGTCCACTATCGACATAGGCTGTTTACAGGTATCCTTAAAATTGCTGATAAACCGGGCTCGTAATTGGGCCCATGAACTGATAGAATTAGCCAGCAAGCTTTTTAACCAAGTACGGGCTGTTCCTTCAAGCATCATGGTGAAGTATTTCGCACACGCTGCGTCATCCACATCAAGCATCTCCATGGCCATCTCATAGCTCTCCGCCCATGTCTCCGGAGGCTGATCCGCCGTGTAATTTGGTACCTTGCGCGGGCCCTTGAAATCCTTGGGCAGGCGCACATTGCGTAAAGCGGGGATAAGGCAAGGCACCCCCAAAGAACTAGAAGTAACACCAGGTTCGATCGAGATGGTTGGACGAACCGGTGTGAGCTGCCAAGCCTGATGTTGTGCGGCTAACTCGGCCTCCCTGCGCGCTCGGGCCCGGTTCACCACTTCTTGACCGTCATCAGCACCACCCGTCGGGTTGTTGCCACGGGGTGCTCCACGTCGTTCGTTACTCGACACTGCCGGTTCATCCATATGTCTGCTATAGCTCTGGCTTGGATGGGGGGTCGAGTGGATTCGGTCGCGGCTGTACGAGTATGCTTCCTATTGGACCAAGGCTGTCCTCAGAAGCTCCTTGACCCGTCGCGTCTCTACTGCCTGCGGCGAATCACCTTCAATTAGAATGGCCTCCAGCCGTGCAGCAGCGGCAACGAGATTGTCCATTGGGTTGGAGTAGTGACCCGGAGGTGTTAAAACAGCCTGAGGTATAACGGTGTTTTGACGAGGCGGGTCCATCTGACGAGGCTGAACCGGTGCGCCGGCCCCGGGAGCTTCCGCCCGGTTTCCCTCTAGCGGATTGCCGGTTCCTACTCCTGGAGTGTTGAAGAGGTCTCTGGCCTCAAAGACCGGAGGCAAACGGGATCGGTACTTCCACCTCATGACTTCCTGCGACACACTCTGGTCCAACATGAGCCTGTAGGCTTGTGCGTCTAAAGCGGCCCGCTCCGTGGCCATCCTGGTGTCCTCAGCTGCCAGATCTGCCTTGGCCTGGGTGATCTGTTCCTTCACTTTTGCAATCTCGGTGTTGTGAACGCCCTGATCCGCCGGATTAGCCTCCGCCATAAGCACAGCCAATGCATCAAATAGCTCTGATAGAACTTGAGCCGCGGGCGCACAGGGCCTCCTGCTCCAGCAGCCGTCGCCGCTGCTGAACCGAAGGTCGTTGCCGTAGAGGTCGAAGAATGAAGCGCTGCTTGTGTGCCAGTCATGAATATCCCAACCCGGTTGGGCAGATCAGAGGGGTCCGGAATACTGTCGCCATCGGAACAGCCCCCAATTCGGCCGTCTTGTAGCTGATAAAGAGATTCGGTTTCTCCGGTCGATGACTCGTCATCGAAACAAATGACGGTATCGCCGCAAGATTCCGATCCATCCTCATAACTTCCTCCATGGATGACTCCCACGAAGGCATGCTTCATGGACGGTTTAATCCGGGCGGGTCGCGCACGCTGAGCCGTCTCGACGAGGTCGGTGCGGATGTCCAGCTCGGGGCCCAGTTCACCGATCTTGCCAATGAAAACGTGAATGCCACCAAAGGGGACCCGGTACCCGTACTCAATTGAGCCGGCCTCGGGGCCCCAGCCTGCGTTGTCGATGTAGAGCTTGCCGCGACGACTCTTAGTCATCCGGCCTACAGCGTAGCCCTCGAGTCCTTCAAAGCGGCCCTCCAAGAACCGGAAACCATCGTGCGATAGCCCCACGGTGGGAGCCAACTATCGTGGTTTTGTCACGGCAGATGTCCTAGCAAAAGGACTTAGTCATGGAGCCATCGCTATGGGTTAGCTTGAAGGGGTTAAAGCGGACACAGGGACGCAAGAGAGTTTATACTAGTTCGGCCCCTTCAATGAAGGTAAAAGCCTACTTCTAGTTGTGATGGAATTGATGGGGTTTCGATGATTAGGGAGCAAAAAAGCTTCACCTATGTCTCGAGTTGTTGTCTGTTGTCCTTGAACCGCCGCCAGGTCGTCCCCTTATATACACGGGTGACTCCCGTCAGCTTACGGAGTCCCAATACCGGATCATAGATGTGTCCGGTTTGGTCTCCACTTATTCCTAACTTACAATACAAGTTAACTACTAACGCCGGTTTACGGCTACAGGCCTTGAACCGACCATGGGCCTTGAGCCCTCCTCTGTCTTCTTGGGCTTTAACATACTTAACTACTGACGAAGTTAACCTGACCCCGATAGGCCGGTTTACGCCCAGTAGTAATATCCCCAACACCACTATTTTGGATTTCAAGGAATTTAATTATGATAATTTTTCTTTAATAAATTTTATTTCCTTGTTGCAATCCGTGCTTTCTCCGCATGCTTATAATCAAAATAAAGCTTTTACTAAACATATCGTTGATGCTTTAATGCAATCTTATGAAGAAAGGCTTCAATTGGAAGTTTCTATCCCTAGAAAACTTTATGATGAGTGGGAACCCACTATTAAAATTAAAATTAAAATTAAAAATCATGAATTCTATGCTTTATGTGAGTTAGGTGCTAGCGTTTCCACGATTCGAAAAACTTTGTGTGATGTGTTAGGTTTCCGTGAATTTGATGATTGTTCTTTAAATTTGCACCTCGCGGATTCCACCATTAAGAAACCTATGGGAATAATTAATGATGTTCTTATTGTTGCAAATAGGAATTATGTGCCCGTAGATTTCATTGTTCTTGATATAGATTGCAATCCTACATGTCCTATTATTCTTGGTAGACCTTTCCTTAGAATGATTGGTGCGATTATTGATATGAAAGAAGGAAATATTAGATTCCAATTTCCATTAAGGAAAGGCATGGAACACTTTCCTAGAAAGAAAATTAAATTACCTTATGAATCCATTATGAGAGCCACTTATGGATTGCATACCAAAGATGATAATACCTAGATCTATCCTTGCTTTTATGCCTAGCTAGGGGCGTTAAACGATAGCGCTTGTTGGGAGGAAACCCAATTTTATTTTTGTTTCTGTTTAGTAATAAATAATTCATCTAGCCTCTGTTAAGTTGTAGTTTTATGATTTTAATTAGTGTTTGTGCCAAGTAGAACCTTTGGGAAGACTTGGGGAAAGTGTTTGCGATCTTGCTGTAAAAAACAGAAACTTTAACGCTCACAAGATTTGCTGCCATTTTTTACTGGAGAGTGCGATTAGGTTGATTCTTTTTCCAGATGATTAATAGATAAATTCCTCATGTCCAGAAATTTATCAGAACTTTTTGGGTTACAGAAGTATTCGAAACCTATAGATTACTACAGACTGTTCTGTTTTTGACAGATTCTGTTTTTCGCGTGTTGTTTGCTTATTTTGATGAATCTATGGATAGTATCGGAGGTTATGAACCATAGAGAAGTTGGAATACAGTGGGTTTAACACCAAAATAAATAAAGAATGAGTTAATTACAGTACCTTAAGTGGTGATTTGTTTTCTTATACTAACGGAGCTCATGAGATTTTCTGTTTAAGTTTTGTGTTGTGAAGTTTTCAAGTTTTGGGTAAAGATTTGATGGATTATGGAATAAGGAGTGGCAAGAGCCTAATCTTGGGGATGCCCAAGGAACCCCAAGGTAAAATTCAAGGACAACCAAAATCCTAAGCTTTGGGATGCCCCAGAAGGCATCCCCTCCTTCGTCTTCTTCTATCGGTAACTTTACTTGAGGCTATATTTTTATTCACCACATGATATGTGTTTTGCTTGGAGCGTCTTGTATGATTTGAGTCTTTGCTTTTTTAGTTTACCACAATCATCCTTGTTGTACATACCTTTTTGGAGAGACACACATGAATTGGAATTTATTAGAATACTCTATGTGCTTCACTTATATCTTTTGAGCTAGATAATTTTGCTCTAGTGCTTCACTTATATCTTTTTAGAGCACGGTGGTAGCTTTATTTTATAGAAATTATCGATCTCTCATGCTTCACTTATATTATTTTGAGAGTCCTTTAGAACAGCATGGTAATTTGCTTTGGTTATTAAATTAGTCCTAATATGATAGGCATCCAAGATGGGTATAATAAAAACTATCATAAAAAGTGCATTGAGTACTAGGAGAAGTTTGATACTTGATAATTGTTTTGAGATATAAATATGGTGATATTAGAGTTGTGCTGGTTGAGTAGTTGTGAATTTGAGAAATACTTGTGTTGAAGTTTGCAAGTCCCGTAGCATGCACGTATGGTAACCGTTGTGTAACAAATTTGAAACATGAGGCGTTCTTTGATTGTCCTCCTTATGAGTGGCGGTCGTGGACGAGCGATGGTCACTTCCTACCAATCTATCCCCCTAGGAGCATGCGCGTAGTACTTGGTTTTTGATGACTTGTAGATTTTTGCAATAAGTATGTGAGTTCTTTATGACTAATGTTGAGTCCATGGATTATACGCACTCTCACATTTCCATCATTGCTAGCCTCTTCGGTACCGTGCATTGCCCTTTCTCACCTTGAGAGTTGGTGCAAACTTCGCCGGTGCATCCAAACCCCGTTATATGATACGCTCTATCACACATAAACCTCCTTATTTATTCCTCAAAACAGCCACCATACCTACCTATTATGGCATTTCCATAGCCATTCCGAGATATATTGCCATGCAACTTTTCACCGTTTCATTCATGACATGCTTCATCATTGTCATATTGCTTTGCATGATCATGTAGTTAACATCGTATTTGTGGCAAAGCCACAATGCATAATTTATCATACATGTCACTCTTGATTCATTTCACTTCCCGGTACACCGCTGGAGGCATTCATATAGAGTCATATTTTGTTCTAGTATCGAGTTGTAATCATTGAGTTGTAAATAAATAGAAGTGTGATGATCATCATTAATAGAGCATTGTCCCAAATAAAAAAAAGAGAAAGGCCAAATAAAAAAAGCCCCCCCCCCAAAAGAGAGAGAAGAAATAAAAAGGGGCAATGCTACTATCCTTTTTCCACACTTGTGCTTCGAAGTAGCACCATGATCTTTATGATAGACAGTCTCTTATTTTGTCACTTTCATATACTAGTGGGAATTTTTCATTATAGAACTTGGCTTGTATATTCCAACAATGGGCTTCCTCAAATTCCCTAGGTCTTCGTGAGCAAGCAAGTTGGATGCACACCCACTTAGTTTCTTTGATGAGCTTTCATATATTTATAGCTCTAGTGCATCCGTTGCATGGCAATCCCTACTCCTTGCATTGACATCAATCGGTGGGCATCTCCATAGCCCATTGATTAGCCGCGTCAATGTGAGACTTTCTCCCTTTTTGTCTTCTCACACAACCTCAATCATCATATTCTATTCCACCCATAGTGCTATGTCCATGGCTCGCGCTCATATATTGCGTAAAAGTTGAAAGAGTTTGAAAAGGCTAAGTATGAAACAATTGCTTGGCTTGTCATCGGGGTTGTGCATGATGAGAGCATTTTGTGTGACGAAAATGAAGCATGGCCAAACTATATGACTTTGTAGGGATAAGTTTTCTTTGGCTATGGTATTTTGATAAGACATAATTGCTTGATTAGCATACTTGGAGTATTACTATTTTTATGTCAACAATAAACTTTTATCTTGAATCTTTGATCTGAACATTCATGCCACAATAGAGAAAAATACATTGAAGAATATTGCTAGAAAGCATTCCACATCAAAAATTCTGTTTTTATCATTTACCTACTCGAGGACGAGCAGGAATTAAGCTTGGGGATGCTGTACGTCTCCAACGTATCTATAATTTTTGATTGTTCCATGCTATTATATTATCTGTTTTGGATGTTAATGGGCTTTATTTTACACTTTTATATTATTTTTGGGACTAACCTATTAACCCAAGGCCCAGTGCAAATTGCTGTTGTTTTGCCTATTTCAGTGTTTCGCAGAAAAGGAATATCAAACGAAATCCAAATGGAATAAAACCTTCGGGAGAGTTACTTTTGGAACAAACATGATCCATGGGACTTGAAGTGGATGTCAAGAAATCAACGAGGAGTTCACGCGGTTGGGAGGAGTGCCTGCCCCCTAGGCGCGCCCCCACCCTCGTGGGCCCCTCGTAGCTCCACCGACCTACTTCTTCCTCCTATATATACCCATACACCCAGAAAACATCCAGGAGCACCAAGAAACCCTATTTCCACCGCGGCAACCTTCTGTACCTAAGAGATCCCATCTTGGGGCCTTTTCCGGAGCTCCGCCGGAGGGGAATCAATCACGGAGGGCTTCTACATCAACAGCATAGCCTCTCCTATGATGTGTGAGTAGTTTACTTCATACCTTCGGGTCCATAGTTATTAGCTAGTTAGCTTCTTCTCTCTCTTTGGATCTCAATACAATGTTCTCCTCGATCTTCTTGGAGATCTATTTGATTTAACTCTTTTTGCGGTGTGTTTGTCGAGATCCGATGAATTGTGGGTTTATGGTCATGTTTATTTATGAACAATATTTGATTCTTCTCTAAAATCTTTTATGTATGATTGGTTATCTTTGCAAGTCTCTTTGAATTATCAGTTTGGTTTGGCCTACTAGATTGATCTTTCTTGCATTGGGAGAAGCGCTTAGCTTTGGGTTCAATCTTGTGGTGTCCTTTCCAAGTGACAGCAGGGGCAGCAAGGCACATATTGTATTGTTTCCATCGGGGATAAAAAGATGGTGTTTATATCATATTGCTTGAGTTTATCCCTCTACATTAGCTCACCTTGCCTAATGCATTACTCTGTTCTTATGAACTTAATACTCTAGATGCATGCTGGATAGCGGTCAATGTGTGGAGTAATAGTAGTAGATGCAGAATCGTTTCGGTCTACTTGTCACGGACATGATGCCTATGTACATGATCATGCCTAGATATTCTCATAATTATGAACTTTTCTATCAATTGCTTGACAGTAATTTGTTCACCCACCGTAATACTTATGCTATCTTGAGAGAAGCCACTAGTGAAACCTATGGCCCTCGGGTCTATTCTCTATTATATTTATCTCCCGTCAACTAGCTATTTCTATTACCGTTTATTTCGCAATCATTATATTCCAATCTATATCATAAAAATACCAAAAATATTTATCTTATTATTATTATTATCTCTATCAAATCTCACTCTCATAAGTGACTGTGAAGGGACTGACAACCCCTTTATCGCGTTGGTTGCGAGGTTCTTATTTGTCTGTGCAGGTACGAGGGACTTGCGTGTAGTCTCCTACTGGATTGATACATTGGTTCTCAAAAACTGAGGGAAATACTTATGCTACTTTGCTGCATAACCCTTTCCTCTTAAGGGAAAACCAACGCAGTGCTCAAGAGGTAGCATTACCCAAAAGGGATTGACAACCCCTTTAATACGTCGGGTTGTGAGTATTTGTTATTTGTGTGCAGGTGTCGTTTACGTGTTGTTGCTTGGTTCTCCTATTGGTTCGATAACCTTGGTTTCATCAGTGAGGGAAATACCTACCGTCGATGTGCTGCATCATCCCTTCCTCTTTGGGGAAATACCGACGTAGCTTCAAGCCGCTATCAAAAGGAATTTCTGGCACCGTGGCCGGGGAAGATCTTCAACATATACTAGGTTCCTAATCACAAATCTCATCTCCTTGAAATTTACATTATTTGTCATTTGCCTCTCGTTTTCCTCTCCCCCACTTCACAAAAAATTTGTCGTTTTATCCGCCCTCTTTTTTGTTCGCCTTTTTTTGCCGGATTTGTTTTTGCGTGCGTTCTAGTTTGCGTAGTCACGATGCCTCAAAGGAAATGTTATAATGTTCCTTACCCCAATATCTTGCTTGAAATTGAGAAAAGTACTAAGGAATATGTGACTACACAATTTGAGCATAATAAGTATTTTACCGAAGAACTTAAAGAATACTCCATTGTGCTTGATGCTATAACAAAACAACTTGATGATGTTAGTAGAGAAGTTTGCAACCTCCAATCTAAATATAGTTTTGCTGAAAGTTTGCTAGGAAAAATATCCGATGCACAAGATACCCTACTAAATCAAATGGCCACTAAACCAATCTCGTTAGAAGATAAAAATGATGACCTTAAAATGAGTGGTGTTTCTTCTATTGATTCCTTGTTTAGTAAAGTTAATATTGATGAAAACGGGACTGGAGAAGAGTCAACTTTAGTTAGAAGGCATCCCGATAATTCGAAGGGTGAAAATCTTGTTGAGAAAATTGATAAAAGTGGGTTTGAAGAGGTCAAAACTTTAACTAGTGATGTGCCTACTCTTTTGGATTACAAATAATGCAATTATGATAGTTGTTCTTTGATTGATTGTATTTCTTTGTTGCAATCCATGATAAATTCACCCCATGCTTATGAAGAAAATAAAGCTTTTACTAAACATATTGTTGATGCTATGATGAAAGCTTCAGAAGAAAAGTTGGAATTAGAAGTTTCAATTCCCTGAAAATTTCATGATGAATGGGAACCTACTGTCAAAGTCAAGATTAAAAATTATGAGTGTTTTGCTTTGTGTGACTTTGGTGCTAGTGTTTCTACAGTTCCGAAATCTCTCTGTGATGTGCTTGGTCTTACCGATATTGAAGAATGTTCTTTAAATTTGCACTTGGTCGATTCTATTATTAAAAAGGCTATGGGAAGAATTAATGATGTTCTTATTCTTACAAATAGGAATTATGTACCCATAGATTTTATTGTTCTCGATATTGATTGCAATCCGTCTTGTCCAATTATTCTTGGTAGACCGTTTTTACGCACTATCGGTGCTATGATTGATATGAAGGAAGACAATATTATGTTCCAATTTCCACTAAGGAACGGTATGGAACATTTCCCTAGAACAAGAATTAGGCCACCATATGAATCAATAATGAGGGTATCATATGGATCTCGAAAGAAAGATGACAAAACTTAGATCCTTGCTATATGCCTAGCTAAGGGCGTAAAACTATAGCGCTTGTT